>NW_009616369.1:0-269 GCF_000690535.1 Cariama cristata
CCCCCCCCCCTGCGCGGCGGCTGCCACAACCTTGGGGCCAGCTGGATCCTGTGGCAGGACTGTGCCGGGGCAGTGCCCGGTCAGGGGAAGTCTATCCCGGATCACGTGTGGCGGAGGTGTTGCTGGTACCGGTGGGGGATGCCCGGTTCCCTGGCGGGACACCACCACGGAATGTTTGGTGTCAGCTGTGTGCTAAGCCCAAACCACGGGAGGCCAGGAACAGGGCCCAGCGTCACCCCTACTTCAACCCTTTAATGGGTGCCATGGGG
>NW_009616370.1:0-7936 GCF_000690535.1 Cariama cristata
CCAGCCGGGGCTGGACGGCCCTGAGAACGGCAACCAAATGCCGCTTCCCTGGTTCACACTAGGCGAAAATGGAGGACTGTTGGTTTTCATCTCCTGTAAATTTGATAGAGGTGCAGCAGCCTCCCAAAGTCAGCGGCTGTATAAGGGAAATGATGTTTGATGGGTCACTCTCTGCTTTATGAGCATAAACACTCGCGCAGGCACGTACATTTACAGCCTCGGTGTCTGTGCCGAACAAACGTACTGCTGCCCGTGACACCCTTGCTTCGGCTGCAGACTGGGGGCCTCTCGCCCCTTAAGTCGTTCCTGAAAAGGAAAGGTTCGCCTGCACGGGCTGCCATGGGAAATGGGGTTCTGCTTACCTTTCTGTAAAACTCTCTGTCATTATATTATAGGTTTTTAAAGGCTTCATTGCATCACCTATGTGAAATGAGTATCTGAAGAAGCTATCTTAATGTCTTTCTGCGGGCTTTTCTCAAGCATCTTTTTTTTCCCCCCCTGCAGAAGCTGTCCTAGGTTTCAGAATCCCTTCCATCTCACCTCCCACTGGTAAGCCATTAAGCTTAAGACCAAAACACAACACATCTGCTCCACTTATTGTGTAAAAAGATAAGGGATAACTGTATATGAGGGATCAATTATTTGGCTGTAATTCAGCAAAGTACAGAGTCATGCACCAAAATTTAAATGCAGATGTTCTCCTGGGATTACTTATATGCTTAAAGTTAGGCACATGCGTAAGCAGTTTGTTGAATCAGGACCTAAAATGGTTATTGCTCAGTATAAATTGTACTTTAAAGCTCAGTCTAGAGCACCATGGTAAAATAAATCTTTATCTTACCTACTTAGTACTAATGAAAAACAATATTATCGGTACTTTTCCTATAGCAATTCACTTAAAGAGAAATGTTGTACAATTACAGAGAATGGCTAACCATGCTTCTTGATCGTGATAATTAATAGGAATAGAGAAAAAGCCCTGTATTTCTGAGTGCTGATCAGGCAGCAAAGGCACTCCAAACATCTGAAGAAAAAACAGTTTGTTAATTGCTGTCTAGACAGTTTATTGCTGCAATAAGATCAAAACACAGAATACTGAGGTTTGTGGTATGAATCATGCAGACTAAACAATTGTTTTATTGCATTTACAGAGCACTTGATTTATAATGCAGTCAGCTTGGTAATAAAATTCTTCCATTGTATATCCTGAATAATTTCACCTCTTTTCACATCTCTCTGTTTTAATTCTATATCAAGATGTTTAAAAATGTCCGGATGGAGAGACGATTACTGTCATGTATATAAAAAGTTACTTATCTCGAGTCTCTGTTATATCACCGCTGAGCATACAGCGTTCAGCTGAGCCTTGATCAGCTGATGGTATTGTGGATACACTGAAGAACAGATTTATTGGGTTGCAGTCTGCAGTGAGTGCACTAGAGGGAAAGTAAGACTGTCCCATTGCAAGAGGTTTCATTCCACTTCATATTCAGCCAAAAAGGATCAATCAGGCAAGTTTTTTTTAAGCTTTATTACTCTACAAAACTTCTTTTACTGAGAAGAAAGATTCATCTGTCTGCTTCTGTGGGTATCTCTGAGGTTGAAGGGGAGTTTTTCTGGGAACCAAGAAACTTTTGGGATGATGGAAATTCCTCTTGTCTCTACTGAGTGCTGAGCTGGGCTAAGGGAATAGTTGCATGAAATCTGAGTCTGTGCAAAGTGTCAGCTTTCCCTGGGAGCGTAAAGTGATGTTGCCTGTGTCTTTGTACAAGACAACTTTGTATCTTTTCCATTTCCTAGTTTTGATGAATTATGATCATCCCAATATCCATGGAGAGCAAAGAAATGAAAGATTAGATTGTAGTTCTGGAGCAAAATCAAACCAGAGACCTGAATCTTGAGAATCCTGATTTCACAAATTACAGACTGCAATCTTGGTCCTGTTGAGTACAGTGGAAATGTTGCCATTGACTTCACCGGGTCACCATTGCACCTACAAATTTAGCAAACTGTTTCTTGATAAATCTGACAGTGCTGGGGTAGAGCAGGGTGGTATGTCTCACTTTATAAACGCCTGTTTACATAAGATTTTGAAGCAAAGGCTGTTTGGGTAAGTTTAGATAAGTATCTTTTACTCAATTATTGGGGAAAAAAATCCTTCTGTAGAGTAATCCCCTGATTAAGAAGATCTGCACTGTCTCACTGTAATATCTTAACTTGAATACCATCACTGTAGTCATATTTCAAGTTAAGCTCTTTAAATAGGCAGGCCTACCAGGCCTGACTGGTAAAATACGTCTGAAGTGGAGGCGTCTTTGGATATATCCACACTTGGCTTCAGCAGTAAAAGTTGATATTCCTGATGGTCAAATTAAATTACTTCTAAAAGATCACTAGGTCTGTGTCAAGACTGTTCCACCCACAAAGCTGTTGTGTGGACTCTTCATTATCTCCTGGTACAAACTGCAGTCCAGAGAAATAACAGAAAATACTTTAGTACAAATTTTTACTCCTGCTGCCCACCTTCATGGTGTCTGGAAATCAGTCCTGGCTCTCCCAAATCTCCCAGTATTACATTGCCTGTCTGCCTTGTAATTCCTCATGCAGCTCTGCAGGAAGACCAGAGTGGCTCCATTTCAAGATGCATCTGGACCTTCACCTTCTGCCTAGGACAGAACTAGCTTTCCTGAACGTCCTCAGTACACAAAGAGCCAAATTTGCAGGGAGAGATGGTCCCTGAGAAGGGTAGAGGCAGGCGTGCGTTGCAGAGGATGAGCACTGAAGGAGGGAGCCAACGTGAGTAAAGGTAGGACTCTGAGTACCGACTCAGACAGTGTCTGTCTTGTGACTGATCCTACAGGCTTTGTGTTTCTGGGAAAGCAGGAGTCTGCAGAGCACCCTCAGATGAGGAGCCTGTTGAAGGCTGGGGGTTCAGCTGATGCACTTTCAAAAGAGACCCACAGGTTCTTGGAGAACCAGACAAACTCAGACACAACCCAGTGAAGAAGGGAAAGACATTCAGGTAGATACTATGTTCTCCAGAATACCACTTCCACAGACCTCTGTTCTTTCTTCTCTAAATGACAGAGAAACAAATACAAGCAGAGAATGAGAAAGTGAATTTTTAAATAGCTGGTTTATTTTTTTTTTAAAAAAGCAATGATAGTCTTCGACAAAAGCAAATACTAAAAGCCACCATGATAGGGCAGGGCAAGACAGGCAAACAGGCTTCTAGTAGCATAAATCAATCCCTTGTGAACAGAGAGATGCTGAAAAAAATACCTGAGATGTAAACAGAATTCGGTGATCTTGCAAGCAGTTCAGGAACTGATCATTTAGACCTAATGGTTTTCATTAATAAAATTGTAAAGTAAATCTATAACATTGATGTAAATAATGCAGAACTATAGTTTTCCAGTTTTGAAAGTTCAGATAATTTATTTGGTTACTTTCTGAAAAAGAGAGAATCTGTTGCTGCCTGAGAAGATTTGGCACTAAATTAGCTGGTGGAAACAGCAGGAAAAGCTCTTTTCAGAGTCCAACTTCTACGCAGGTGTTTCTTACAGCTGAGTAACTATTTCTAGAAGAGGTGCCTTGGATTTGTGGGTTAGGACCTTAGCCCATACCACTCAAGCTACCAGAGCTTTTTGATACCAGTTCAGGCAGTTTTCTCCTCTGGATCTCGAATGCTTCATGTGTAACACAATGTCAGTCACCAGCACGTTAAACTTGTGGTACCATTCCTGCGTGTGTTGCCCAAGATGCTCTAGAGTCCATCCTCTACTGCAGCTGACCTTCCAGGCAGCTCTTATCCACTTCGCTATGAATGGCCAAAAGGCACTGACAAGAGTCAAGGTATTCTTATTAAGAACTTTAAAAGAAAATTACAGGATTTTGGTTTTGTCTACTTTTCAGCCTAATTTTGGCTTACTGATCCCCGATGGCCTTGAGTGTGTTATTCTGGAGAACGACTTCCCCCACCTGCTCAGAGTGTGAACCCAGGCAGGAGGGTGGCACAGATGATGTGTCCTCTGATCCAAAACTGTCCTCAGGACAAAAGAGCAGAGGAATTTATGGTGAGGAAAGGCAGAGTGAGAGAAGGATTATGTCTAGGGAAAGTCACCAAAATGTTGTAGATACTGTGAGCAACAAATGTAGGTGCTGAAAGGTGTTACGGACCAAAGACCCAGGGAGTCATAGCATGACAGCCAGTGTGTGATAGCTGGTGCTCCTCTGGCAAAGCACCTTCTCTCCCATCACTGCAACACCAGCTGTTACAAGCACGTGTACTCGGGGGCAATCAGCCCTTCGTGCTTTTTTTTACATGGCTTTAAATGCTGTTAGAAGTATTTCTGTCGTTTATTGCTACTCAATAAAGTTTTATCTTGTGAAAGTCATGATTTATTTACTCCATCTTGCAGAACAGACATGTGTGCTCTCCCACATCAGCACCCCTTTACCAGATTCATAAAATGTGTTAACAATTCATTTAAAATTCATATACAAGTCAAGTACAGTTCCTTCACAAAGCTGCACCAAGTAATATAAAGCAGCACGTGCCCTGACATATGGCACACTGTCAGTGTATGCTCTTAAGGTCTCCCTTAGCTGTAAGCCCTTCAGTATGCTTTTGTAATTGCTCTTGTGTCCAGCCAGTCAAACAGCATCTTTCCATCTTCCAGTTATCACAGAGCTTTTGCTAATTTTCCTTCTCAGCTGCCAGGAAAACAGATTGTGCGAATAGTTGGTTTAGAGAGGGACTGGTCAAGAGTTTATCTCCAGCCTTTCCGTTTATCAACTGCCTGTTTAACAGCGGGCTTTCACCTGCCCAGACAAGATGCAGCTTTTCGCTGGTCTTTGTGTGAGTTACGCAAGCAAAAAGGTAAGGTGAGAATCAAAATGAGGGTTTCTGTCCCAGTGTGCCCCTCTGGGAAAATCATCTTTGCCTGTAGCTCTTCCAACAGTCCTTCTTCTGAAAGGTGCAATCATCATGTGGCTTCAGTGACCTTTTACTAATGGCCGTGAAATATCTCTGGTTTATTCTCTCTCCCCAGTATACTTGCTTTTACTGCGGCATACGTGCTCACAGCATGGATTTTTTTAATTTTCCAGCACCAGAGGACCCTGGCTCTGAACCTGACCCAGGAACATCTCACCTCCAGGCTCCTCGCAGTGAGGTGCCCCGCTTTCAACCTTGGCCAGCCAAGGAAGACTTATGGGAACACAACCTCAGACTTCGTTAACCTCTGGTATCTCACAATATTTCAATAATTCCCAACTCAATGAGACATGAGGGTTCTGTGATATCTCGTCAGTGTGCTTTTTCCCTTCTATTCCTATTTTAAGAGGGCCATGCCCTGGGAAAGACAGCCTGATGTTTGTGAATTACAGAGGGAAAACTGTTGGCAATTTTGTGCTGACCTAAACAGTAACAGTAAAATTTTGGGGTGGGGACAGGACTCAAGAGTGTGCTTCAGGCCCTAACTGTCCTTCAAAAGAGCACCCAGCTGGGTGGCTCTGCTCTGTGTGAAGTTAGGAAGAGTCCTGGCTGCATTCCTCACAATGTTGCTACACACATTTGTGCAATATTTGGCTTATTTGTGCAACATAATTAATGAAACATGTCTCATTGGCACCAGCATCCCTAGGGACCCTAAAGCAAATGGGAGCCTTTGAAGCCTTAAAGGGTCTTAAAAACAGAAAATATTTACCACAAGTTTATTAAACCAAGCTTTACTGGTAATAAATTAGCAGCCTGTAGACATGCCCTTTTCTTGAGATGCTGACATTAATCTTTTAGAAAAATACAGTAACAATTTACAATGTTCATAGCACCTTTCAATCTTTCCATTCACCAGCTGCCAATGGACTTTGCTACCAAAACCTCTAAGTTTGGTGAGGTGTCCCTTCCCAAGGCAGGTCCTCTGCAGAAAACAGTGATGAGTCAAGGGACTCCTGTCCGTATGCAATTCTCAGAAAGTCCATGAAAGACATCAAGCCTTGTATAGCACTTACAGGCGCGTGTGAGCAAAATCCCTCACGTAACACCATCATGTTAATCCTTTTCCTGTAGCCATGGATCCATGATACCAGAAGTATTTAAAGACATTGACCCAGAGTCTCAGTAACTGAGCTAGGGGTGGCCGATATGTCTATTCTGTCCCTACATCTGCAGTTTAGGTTACGTGATCTCACTGTGCTATTTCAAAATCACAAAACATGGGGGGCGGGTGTTTACGGATCTGCACCATTGTATGGTAAATTATATTGGAGCCTCTCCTGAGCTCATTAACAAAAGACCATTGTTTGAGGGTGTTATATATCCCACGTGCTCTGCCTAGGAGTTATACTTGAGTCATGAAAGTGTTGGTGAGTTCACATGATAACGGTTTTCTAGTATTTCTGTTTGGATTTTTAATGACATCTGTGCAGGTGGACAGCTTAAAGGGCTCTCTTCTCAGTATATGGAGTTGTTCCAAAATTCAGCCATTCCCAGCAATGCTTAATTTTTAACTGTCATCTCAAAATTTTGTGTCACATCACCTCGCATTATTCAGGTTTATGTATTAAGGGTGTGTTTGAGTATCTTTCTATTAAATAGGGTACATGAGTGGGGACCAGCTTGTACAGTTCAGTGAGAGCTAAATCAAGTCCAAGGCAATTGCACTTGAGGAAGTGTGCAGATATTAATAAGTTCATCTTCTCAGTGTAAATGCTGTCTTAAGTTAATGAGTTTTATTGCAGGATCAAGCCTTATGTGCCAGGCAGTATATTCCTCACTGTGTTTGACATAACCTGATAACTACTCAAAAGGTACAAAACCTGTGGACTGAACTGTGGCATCTGTGACCATGGCTTCATGGCAGAAGGCTTGGTGACAGAAAGGCCTTAGAGTGTTCTTGCCCCATTGCACCTTTTCCAGTTCCCATCCTGAGCTGGCTCTCCATCCTTTGGGTTTTGTGTGTGTGTGTGTGTTTTTAAGCTGGATCTCCCCCCTGAACTGGATGACAGACTGATTACACAACTAGATGGGCCAGCACAGGAAGGACTGTGGTGCATGGAAGAAGCAACGTGGAGGGATTCTTGGATTGCTGGAAACCACAATTGCCTCAAAACTTGCCGTAACATGAATCCGCAGATAAGGCTAGTCATAGCCTGCGATGTGCAGCTGATGACTGATCCCATGGGAGAATTGCTTCCCAGCAGCGTTGTGCAAGGGGCTGATACTCTGTCTTCCTAAATCCTGGAGGGCTGAAGCTTATTTGTACAACAAACAAGGCCCGGTTGAAGTTTACCATGCAGAATTGTCCCCCTCTAATATAATTCAGCTGTGTATGTATTTCATTGCAAAGAAAATATAGCTATGACTTCTACTTGGTTCCTTCATCAGTGGCCATTACATTAGTGCTAAATGTTTGTTTGACTTATATGTGTTAAAAGAAGTGCATTGGGCAGGATTCTGTATAAATGCAAATCAGAGGTGAATCATCTAAAATATTTGGACTTACAGGCACAAGTGGGATCCGAGTCAAGCCACTTGTCCTAGTTTCTGTCACACAAACGCTAACCCTTTATAAATCATTAATTTCCAGACTGTTTATTATCCAGGGGAAGTAACAAAACAGTAGTATCACATAACACATCCTAAGAATGCCTTGTTCATTTTAAGAGCAAATAAAACTAAATAGCACCAAGTTGTTAGTGATGCAGCCTACGAGACCAAGCAGAAACACAAAAAGGGGACCTTAATCAAGCCAAGGCTACAAAATAAACAGGGAAATGGTTTAAAAAAAAAAAAAAAAAAGGTTGGACAAGAGTGACTTCACATAGACTATCTTCACATAGATATTCTTTGTTTACTGTCACATGGAAATTGCCTCTGCTCATTACATGGTGGGGCTTTCACCGGGGACACCGCAGCAGTGCTATTAGAGCA
>NW_009616370.1:7984-25896 GCF_000690535.1 Cariama cristata
AATTTAACACCTATCCACAGGCAGAGAACAGAGCAGAGCCACCATTTCAAAAAATAATCATCAAAATTAATTACTCCGTCAAGAAAGCAAACTTTTTGTTGTTTTGTTAGCACGGCCCCTCCTCTAATGTGTTTGTCATATGTCTCCCAGGAGCTGCTTGTGCTGAGGTAATGACATTAATTCCCATCTGAAGATGAGGCAGAGAAAGAGCGAGAGTGATGTTTATCTTCGCTATAACTTCACTGAAGTTCACCTTTCGGCACAGCACCGGCTCCAGGGGCGCAGAGCAGGTCCTGCCGTGGGGAGAGGATGCTACAACCCACAGACACTGCCAAGGCACAGAGATTCAATCATGCACCTTGTTCCAAAAGATCATGACAGAGTTGCAAGCAGGAAGATGACAGTTAGACAAAATAGGTGGAAATTCTAATTTCTTTTGTAGCCTTACAATGGATAGTGCTGACAGCTGAGAAATGCAGAGTTATTTATTTCTCGCAGGTTTGCTAATACAGCAATGTCAGAAACTCGACTGCTTTGGTACTGTTGAATCTCACCAGCACAAAAAGTATTGGCTTTTTGTCAATTTAGCTTAAACGACTTCCCACTTTCACTAGTAAAAAGTCCTTTTCTGGCCAATAATACAGAGTTTATATTGAGCTGGCTTTTTTGCTGGCCTTATTTGTCAGCAAAGTATTGTACCTCTGAAAGTGATGTTAGCAAAACTGTAATCCAGGCCTCACACATTATTTTGGTCCATATGTTATTTATTTTAATCTCTTAAGGTTCCAAAATAATATATATTTACTGTTGCTCTTTAAAGTTATTGTTAGTTACAAAATATTAGAAACATAGTTTCATCTATAAAATGCATAATTAAATTAATCTTTACCATATTTTTTTTACATCACACAGGAAATGTTTTAGTCTGATGAATACCATGGACATATAATTAGTACTTTATACCATAAACTAGATTATAACTTACACCGTCCACCCTGGCTCCAAAAATCCTTGCAGATTTTAATTCAATTGCTGCATTTTATCTGGATGAAAGCTTTTGAATGCAATTATTATTCAGTGCGGATTTGTGCCTTTAGGTTAGATGTGGTAGTAGTTTTAAACAGAAGTTTAGTGGAAGTCTCAAATTAGGCATTTGCATCTATTTTTAGGCATCTATCGGATTTTAAATGCTGAACATCTGATTTTTCTAGCTGAGGTTTGCCTAAGTTAGGGTTTAGTGGGAATCAGGACTAGATGATAAAAGTAAAGGGAAGCTCATTTTGAGGTATTTCTGAATTTCAATGAGAATCGGGCACCCGACCTGCTCGGACTCTTTTGAAAGCCCTCTTACATGCCTGTCTGTACCTTTCAATGCCTAAATAGCTTTCAAAATCTGGCAGGACACTTTGGATAAATGTTTAACAGTAAACCAAATAAAATCTCCTTGTTCTCTTTGATTTGTTCTTTCCACTGCCCAAGAAACTTTTAGATATTTTTGGCACAGAGACACCCCTTGAGGTAGATCTGCCCTTTTTAATTTTAACTGAAGATAAGTTAGATGTGGTTGCAATTTAAAGACGTTTTAAAAATGGGATCCTGGAATTAGCCATGCACTTCTATATTTAGGCATCTCCCAGATTTAAACACCGAATGGCTGGTCGGGGGAACTGATCTTCTGCGGTTCCTCGCTCCAGCCAAGGCTCCGCGGGACGCGCAGCCTCCGCAGGGGCTGCTGCAGGAAGCAGCGGCAGGCCATTTATTCTCCTATTACAGAGCCAGTCCTGTGTTTATACCATCTTGTTTAGCTTACTCCTAATGCACGTCCTAAGACGTACCTCTGATACACATCCTAAGACATGTTTATGAAAATTCTTTATAAGCAAAATATTTTACTTCCATTGAGTAAGTTCAGATATAGAACAGCCTCAGCACTACGGGCTGGTTCAATTGCATTCTTGCTCTCTCCCTGAGCATCTTTTATTTAAAAATTCAGCCTTCAGCCCACCCACATTACCACAGCAAGACCCAATAATTGTAACACATGGATTCTCGGCCAATCTCGTGCTGGTTTTGCTAACATCTTTGCAAGCAGTAATTATTCTTCGGAAGATTAAATACTACTTAGAGCTGCAAAAGGCAAGTTGTGAGCTGGAGAATGAGGTTTGGACTCATTTTGGGGTTTAATTCTTTAAATGCTTCTTCAGAGCAGGTAGTGTATCCCTTTATGAAGCACATATTCCCAAAGTGTCATCCTCCACCTCTGCTAGTTGGGAAATCCATTACATCAGATGGGCTTGAATCAATGGCATCATTGAACTGGCTAAGCATCAAAACCATGCCTTGGTCTTAAAAAGGATCTTGAACCTTTACAGAGCCCACTGACTCCATTTGTGGGTGCTCAGCACTTCTGAAAATCAGGCGAGAAGCTTTTAAAGATTAAACAATAGCCCGACTCTAGCAGGAAGTAAAATCATTTAAAATTTGAAGAGAGACACGTAAAAAGGGGACATGACATTCAAGAGATATTTTATTATATTAGACAGCAAATTCATAGGAAATGCTTTTTCAGTGAAGTGATTTATTGCTCTGTGGGACTCATGGCCACCGAGATAAGGATTTTAAGTTTCATGCACAGACTGGATGACAGAAGTATCTTTGTTTAACTGTTATTGCTAATGGCATTTCTGCAAGGGTTATTTAACCTCAGGCTTCAGGGTCTAATCTATACCCCGATTTTCAGGTCAAGACAAAATGTAATGTGGTAGCTGGTTATCTTGCATGGTCTTTTACGCCATCTTCCCTCAGCATCAAATGATGTCCCGTATCAAAAGTGGATATTGACCAAGATAGGCACCTTCCACTCCTCCTAGTTTAGTCCCACATAATCATTTCTGTTGTCCTAAAATCAGGGTTTGGTGTTCAGACACTGTAGGAAAGGTACTGTGCAAACACCCTGCAGAGAGATTCTGTCTCTAGAAGACAAGAGACAATGAGCTCTACAAGCACAGCAATAACCATCGACTTAGATAAAAGTTTTCTTCCCTGGATGCTATGATTTGTCCCCAGAGCCTTACTCCACACAGACCCGATCCCACATGCCCTAATCCCAGATTCATCAGGATTCGGGTGGGTGCCACTTGCCATACCACTGAACTCAGCCTTCTCCTGCATTATTCATGTTTTGTCTTTCCTGAAAAAATAACGTGTAAAAATATTTTACATGTTTTTTAAACTTATAAATATAATGAATCAAAGGCAATTTGGCAAATCTGTTTTATGGCTAGAGGCCCACCGTGGATCCGCCCACTTAGTTAAACTCAATCTTGCTGAGGCATCTTTCTAGCTCCAAAGAATCTGTCACTTGGAGCCAATCAATCACGGTGACGTCCCGTCCTTCCCCAGCACGAGAATGCGCTTTTCTTTTTATTTGCCCATTCCTTCACTTCCTGCCATCTATCTCCCTAGAGATTTCTTTTCCTTATTTTTAATACCTTTTCCAAGTTGTATCTCCACCATCTATTTACCTTTTACCTGCTGTGATCATCAGGTTAAAACCAGAAAGAGGCTGAAGCGCATATTCCCAGCAGGCTGAAATCTGATTTCCTCTGCCTGTTTTATTCACATATCATTGACAGTGTCTGGAAAACTGAATATGCATTGGGTTTGGATGAATAAATTTCACATAAGAGTGGGATAAACACAGCATTATGTATTCAGAGGGGAAAAAAAACAGACACCACCACACAAAAAAATCCAGGTATTACCTTCAATTACCCCAAAAACTCCAAAATTACCTTAAAGTTATCTGAGATTTTAATATATATATAAATAGATATATATACACAGACACATAGAGGATATACATAAATACTAGAGACATATATGCTGGAAATATACATATACATATATATATATACATACACACTGGAGAGATATATATATACTGGAAATGTTCTGTTTACTTTCTGAGGGTTTGTGACCTTAGGATGAACCCCACAGAGACCCCACATTTACAAGCTTTTCTTTATTATCACATATTTTAAAATTACTTTTCAGATCCGCAGAAGAAAGGCTTCTCTTACAACCATTTGTTTCTCTAGGAAGTTCAGTTCTAAATGAAACATCAAATATCATGGGAGTTAGTAACCCGAAACCGAACAGTTTGTATCAAGAAACTGCTTGATAGGAACACTGAGTGCTCTGAATAGTAGTCATTCGTTTTCAGAAGTGTCATCAGCTGGCCATGTAATAATAGATTCCCAAAATGATGGAAGTTTGCACAAATATCTCCTCAAACGGGCACTAGTGAATTCAAACTTTTTCCCCTCTTTTTTGGTGCATGCATGGACGGAACTTCCATTGTATTTCACAGAAAACACCTAACTACATGTAAGGCTTGATTAAATAAAATCAATTTTTCTGAAATAAATGTTGAAAGTAGCAGGTAAGGTAGAGGAGAAGCTGGTGGGCCACCGGCGTTATGGGGCCAGAGCCTCAGGTGTTACCCATTGTGCTGCTGGTGTGGGAGCCCACTTAGCCCAGCCCAGCCCAGCTCCTGGCTGTGCCTTTGGAACAAGCCAGAGGTCTGGAGGATGCATCTGGGAGAAGATGCTGTTCTCTGGCTGTGGAACAATGGCACAAAGGCAGAGCTGGATGTCCCACTCCTTAGGATTTATGAAGACTAAACAGGTGACTTTATGGATTACTTTGTCCTTCCCCTCTTGTATTACAGTAGCATGCTTTGGCTAGTCTGGGTGCTAGTAAGCTAGTAAATCAGCACCCTCCGGATTTTTCACTGGTACAAGTTAACTGCAGAGCCATGGCAGAAATTGGAGGGGAGGCTGCAACACCCCACCTGGGTGGGACAAGAAAACCTGGTGTTCGTGCTGTGGCATGATCAAGCCATTCCTTGTTTCATGAAATTTGAAGATACCTAAGTATTTGAAAAGCTGCTTAACCTTGGGGAACACCCCCAGTGCTTTGCTGCAAAGAGGGAGAGCAGAGTATTTTTAAAAGAGTTATGCCCATGCTATACAACTCCCTGACTTGAGGTAAATCCAGCCTAGCCCATGAATCTGTATCTTGGGTTATTCATTCAGAATATTTCTTCTGAGAGGCTGTTTGTTTGTGTATGGCTGCCCCAGGCTATTGCAGCAAAATTCCTTGTGCTGAAGCAACTCCATTCATACAGGCAGGGCCTGAAATAACACACAGCCAGGCAACACACAGCTCATCGGTATCGGCCAGCAGCTGCAGATGTAAACCCTACCTGATCAGAATTCAGTTCTCTTTACGTACCACCCTACTAATGCAGTTAAAAAGAGAGAGAAACAAAGCTGGAAGGAGAAATTCCCGTCATTTATATTTACACTATGCATCCAAGAGAGCTTCCCCTTTTCTGGAAGAGTTACAGAAAGCATTAATTGAGCTTTCAGGGTGGCTGATAATTACATAATTGCAGACTAATTTCCCCTTTCCTAGAGGTGAAGTTACATTGGTGGCAAAAAAACCTGCACAGCCTTCTCAAAAACAGAAATGCTTCTACATACATGAGACTGAATCCTGCCCTGTCCAGGGCTCTGTTGATGAAAACCTAATAAAAGGGGGAGACCTGGATGGTGCAGGTATTGTGGATGGCAGGAAGCCACAGCCTGTGGCTGGTGTGGTCCAGCCCCATATGCCTCCTCGCTGGATAGACCCACAAGCATTTTTGGGGGGGCTGTGGTCTGAGGAAATGATCCAGCTGAGCTAGCAACATATTTTTTTTTTTTAACTGGGGTATTTTTCAGCCAGTGTAGCATAAAAAGAACAAAAGAGAGGTGGGAGCACAGGCTGGTTTAGCCATGATGCTGTTTCATACTGATACTCAAATGTCATCAAACTAAACTGGGAGGCTTTGGCTCTGTGAGCACGAAAACCCTACCTAAAGGCTTGCTGCCACCATCCTTCCTCTTCTCACCTCTGACTGGGAACAGGGGTGGCAGCAAGCAGGTATTTTGGCTCATCCCAAACTATAACTTCACCCTGAGAAAAAACACCGGGTCTCCCCACCATAAGACACTTGGGCTTTGTCATTTTCTGGTGTTTAAACAGCCCTGAGCACGCTGACTGCCTGAAGTAAATAGCAGGGGGTGAAATGAGGGTGATGGACTGCTCCCTGATTATTGTAGGTGGTGATACCATTTGTGAGAGTGGCATTAGCATTCCAAATTCAAGCTATTCAGCCTTGATTTCACCATTACTTACACTGAGTTCAGACAACCACTCTCTTATAAAGCCCGTGTGAGAGATTCAGCATTCAGTATTCTGTGTATGGTGGGTGAGAATGTGCCACCTTGGCGTGAGTTCTTTTATTATGTCATACAGAGGTGACACCCCACGTCCTGATGACACATGATCAGGTCTTTCAACCCTCAGGCAATAACTTTGTACATTCTTTGACATGGTTGTAGGGATGATAAATATACATGTGTTTCTTAAGATTACTTCAGGTGGTCTCCGAAGGCCTGAGTTGTTCCTAATCTTTTGCTTTTCCCAAAATAATAAAAAAGATTTCTCGGCATCCTAAAACCTTTTGGGAGGCCTATAGCTTCAGACTCAAATTGCAACTTGGAAAGGTTTGTAGGAAACAAGTCTGCAAATGTATTTAGTATATAAAAAATCATTTTCTAAAAAACATACAAGATGTTCTATTTCACTTAATTCTCTGTATTGATTTCTGTGGCATCATCTTCTTCCTTCTCTTTTTCTTCTCTTAATGCATTTCTATTTCTTCTGAACACACAAACCCTGTTTCTTTTACAAAACAGAACAAAGAAGTTTTCCTTCCCAATCAGTAATTTCATTTTCTTTTGTAATTGTAACAAGAAACTCCTGAAAAATCAATATATTGTTGCCAAGCCATGCACAATCAGGAATGGAGCAAGCTTAGTAAATAAAGGAAATTGCAATTTTTTCCTCTCTTTGGTCACCCTTTAGTACATGCAAGGTGACTGCCAATCACTTCGGTGCATCCCCCACCCTGTTTATTCTCCCCTCCTCCTCGAAAATTTAAAAGTTAATCTCGGAGATGAAAAGAAAAGTTTGAAAAGAATTGTTCTTGGAGTCAAAATTCCTGATGTCCTAAATTACAGCAACCCCCACCCCGAAGTGATTGGCTCCTTAAAGTAATCTGACCCCTCTCAATTAACTAGCTCAGAGATAAAGATTGCTCATGCTAAAGTTGTCACATAACACCAGGCTTAGAAATTGGAAAATCTCAAATAAAAGAAAGATACCTGTTTGGCTGTATCAATACCTTCAACATATATCAATATTTGGATACGATTTAATCTCTTGATGTGCAAAATTGAGTGAATTTATGCACCTAAACCTAACAAGAAGGGCTTCTTGTCGAATAACCACTTTAATTAAAATGTGTAAGAGACCATTTACTAACTGAGGCTTTGAGAGAGCTAGGATCTATATTGCTTATTTGAAGGCACAACTGTCATCTGCAAAATATACACACGGAGTTTTGAAGCTCAGATGTGAGCTGCTTACAAATCCAAGAGGGGCAGAAAAAGATGTTTTACTGACTTGATTTGCACCTGCAATTAAACAGACACACAGGCTAGGCTAATTTACACTGAAACTTAATTGCAAACATAAATCTTGTGTATACAAATGACACATAAATAAAACCTCTCCTAAATATCCGTGATCTGTTACCCAAAGGAGCCAAGAGTGCCATATCTCCTTTTTTTCATGGTTATAGGCCTCACTTTGGGACACGGAATGACTTTAATGCACTTGTCGTCTTCCCTGAATATACCAACCTGTGGAACATTGAAAGAATAAATCAGGATCCAATTTGCCCTGGCGTACCTTTAAACAGAGATGCTATTAACAATCAGCAAAAAGACTGTGAGGAAACACAAACATGTGGGTTACAATTTATCAACTGTAATTCCAGCTTGTTTGAGTGTCCTGTAAAGGTGCTTTGCTGCTTTTGAGTTTTGTGGAGGATGCCAGGATTGAGTGTTATAAGAAATGGGTCAAGGGATTATAGATTTGCTAAGGCTATTTTTATGTTCTAAACAATATTTCATGTGTGGAAGGCACTTTGAGACTCCAGGGGTGAGCAGTGTACAACTGGACCAGCGTTCTTGCCGTGAGTGGCAAGCTTTTGATGAAGCCCAAAGGAGAAGGTTAAAAAAAGGGAACATACAAAAAATAACAAAAAGCAACCCAAGTTGGGTGCTTCCCCTGAAAATACCTCTCACATAACAACTTATTTCCATATAAACTTGAATGTTTGGGGGCTTTTGAGGCACCTGGATAAAGAAATTGAATGATGCTAAGATGCTGAAGGCTCAAGAGACCTAGTCATTTTGTGCACGGACCAGAATGGAGCACCATGTCAATACTGTTGATATCTTTATGGAGGCTTATACTGAAATAGGACTAGGTATTTTGAAGGTTGAATTTTAGTTTCATTTTGTCACATGGCTGGTCAGTTAAGAGGCTGCTAGATTTTTTGTTTCTCTTCCACAAAATGTTTTCTCTAGGTTTTTCCTACTTGAATTATGAGCCTGCTGTTATTCTGATAAGCCTGTTTATAGTGTGACCTACTTAACCAGAGCCCTGGTCGCTGGAGGCTCACAGTAGTGCAAAGACTAAAGGCCACAAACAGGAAAAGATATCATATGAAAAAAAAGAAAGTTTTCAGGCTTTTGTCCTTTACATGCTGCAAGGTGTCAAGCACTGAACCAGCGCCGAGACCATTGTTCACCCAACTCCTCTTTTCAAATGGAAATGTCTGCAAAAGCTATTTCAGCAAAAGGAATTCTTTGCTTAAAGTGGTGGCTCCTAGCTTACATCCTACAATAAAACCTGAGGCCTATTAGTCCATACTTAGGACTTGTTATGAGGTTTTAAAGCTCTTTTCAGGCACAGTTTTAGCTTAATCTGGCTGTAGCACTAGCAGGCAAGATTATGACGCCACAAGGTTATGTTGCCTTTGATTTGTGAATATGTCAAAAGTCTAGTTTATAGTTTCCACCGGTGCAATTGTCTTTTAAAAAATATCTTTCTGCAGGACGCGCTGGAGCGACGCAGGACTAGCTACGTCCACACAGGAAACAGGATCAAGGATTTCTAAAGGTCTGTTGATTTTTCAGCTTTCATGCTCTAAAGATATATTTCCTTTGAAGTGTCTCAAATAGGGTAGTATCCAATTATATTTGTAATTCCAATCTAATTCAATCAGGGATTCCAATTATAGCTGATCTGTCTCTTAATCTAGTTAAAGTCTGTAGAGTAGACTGCACCTTAGCTAACATAACTAAATCAAAATTCAATCTGTTGAACACTTGTACCCAGGTATAACCAAGTTACAGCCAGAACTAGCTGAAAAGTGGGAGGTTTACAAAGGAAATGGGCTGATCTTCATTTAACGTCCAAACCCTGCATCAGTTCTGCTTGCAGCTAACTCTCTGCCAAGCTTCTAATTATAAAGGGCCTTAAAAAGTAGTTTTGGGCTGAACCAAGTACAACAACTATTTTAGCTTTATCTAGTTGTTTTCTTCCTTTCCAGTGCTCCACCCCAGCTCCCCCAGCAGCGGGCTCAGGAGCACTAATGCAGTGCCACTTTCACAAGTGCATCACCTTGCAACTCTTTGGAGCAAGTGGCCTAGCAGCTGCTTGGCATCTTACCTGCTTGCCACGTGGCTGTGGCACATCTGGAGCAACCAGGCAGACACTCAGGTCTTGTACAAATCCACCGTCACCTGTACAGCTCTACAAAAAAGCCTTACCCAAAGAGCTTCCATGCAGTGTGTGTGGGCAGCAGGTAGATGACCTGACATACATCGGTGGTGCACCATGGTTATGGTACATCATTTACAATACTACAGGGAATAATCAGACAGTGTCAGGGGGCCGGTAGGTATAAAAGCAGACAGATTGTAAAAGAGCTGTTGGGGAACTGTTACAGATAGCAATAGCCCTGCTAGCCAGTCGTGCTGTATCAATGTGACTTCAGAAAGCACATCACTCTAGTTAACTAACCAATGTTAAAACCAGCAGGTCCCAAAACATCTTGATCAGCCAGTGTGGTTGGGGTTACAATGAAACAACTGAGCTTCGTAGGTGGGAATACTTGAGGGTTGTGGGTTTTTGTTTTGGTTGTTTGGGGTTTTTTTAATTTATACCAGAATTGGCTGGCTGAAGTGACCTTGGCCAACAAAACAAGCAAAGATATCCTATTGTGTTTAATCATACTTAGGGGCAGCTATTAAACTTAATTAGTTCTGTCCCAACTGCCAGTTGTTCAGTTTCAATGCATTTACCCACCAACTCCAGGCTCCCTCTTTCAGTTTTAAGGTCTGCACTTAAGCTGCCTTGATGAAGACTGAAATCTATTTCAACCATTTGGGGAGACAATGTATGAACTGACACTCAACAATTATTTCCTTCGTTTGAAGAGAAATTGAGTAGCAATACTGTCTGTTGCTGAAAGTGGTGTCGGACAGCAGGAACACCTTGCAGAAAATGTCCATGTACCCCAGTTTGGCTTGAACTTTCTGATCTGACTTAAGATTCTGGAAAGGCATGTGCATTCCTTTAAATACAGTAATATACCTACATGGCTATGCGGCATCTAGACTGGATAAACACCCCGGGATTTATAGTATTATACCTGTAGTTTGAATTTTTGGTGATGAATCTTCTTGTGTAAAGAAATTCAAATGTAATTTTTTAGTTGTCCAGTCTAAGTAGAGATACTGAATAATACCAGAAGTGTAGTCTTAACTTCAGCGGACTCATTCTGCTATGGCACTTCAGCATCTCTATAAAGTCAGACAAAATCTCTTTTAATCATTCGTTTAAAAGAATGGTATTGGAAATTTCATCAAAACTGGAGATATGCATTTAAATCAGTTTCTTGAAATAATATTGCTTATGGCAGACAGAATATACTACCATCTTCAAGATTTGGTCAAGAATTGATCTGTATGAAAGCTGGAACAAGGAGAAGGAAGTGATGACTTTTTTCCTAACTTTACTCTCACCATAAGATCTATAAATTGTGAAAATAGGACACCACTCACAGTAAATCGTGCAGAGGTTCAAGAGCAATCATGTTATCGTATCCCCTCCATTTTCCCCCTCATTCCTGGCATAAAGAGTAGAGTACTAAGCTTGATCATTTTAGATATTTAAGTCATCATTCTGCAACTAAGCTAACACTTCACCAAAAAAAGTGCAATTCATCGATTTTTGTCCTCTTTTCTTTCAGGCTGCCATTTGGATACTTTTGTGTTGACTTCATTCTATTCATGGTTTTAAGTGTTAATGTTTTGGTTTGGTTTTTTCCTGTTGCCTTCCAGCCAAAACAGTTGAGGACAGGGGGCTTGGGGATTTTCAGTTGCTGTTAATTTTTGTTATTTTTGTCAACTAAAAGCTGAACTATCAAAGACCAGATGGCACCTCCAAAACCTGCTAATGCTCTGAATCTCCACTAACAATTGGTTATCAGTCCTTCATTAGGCATGGCATATGAACCAAATTCACCCACTTGGAAATTAGCCAAATTTAGGACTGGGATATAACTGATAAAAGTAATTGGAAAAACTGCTGTAGCAAAAGAAATGGAATTAGGTCTACAATGGAAAAAAAAAATCTTATTAATCATAGTCGTAAAAGCAGAAAATAAGAGCTAATTTTACTAAGCAAAAGACCCCTGCTAAGTGGTATTTTGACATCTGAAAATAATTCAGTTTCGATCTTGGTGCTTCACTGACATGAACAAGGAAATTCATAATTCTCTCTCCGAGCTGTTTTTCCAAGCTGTCTCTGCACAGATGATCACAGACCGCTTGAGCCCAGCTAGCAGATTTTCTTTCCAACCACCAGAATCACAGACCTGAGAAGAGACCTTTTGGAACCGAGCTCAGTCCTTTGCTAGGACAGGCAATGTGTTCCATGTGCCTTTCATGAGTTGATTTTTAGGATAACGTAATGGCACAAAGTATCAACGAATTGATTATGAAGCAATACTACATTCAATTCAATCATGGTTATCTGAGATGATCAGGATACAGGGGGAGGTTGTCCTAATTCGTTACCTACTATGTTGTATTTAGTACTGCCATCCAATTAAATATTTCACCGTCACATTCAGATACGGTTTGGTATTCACTGAAAAAATTATACCTCATAATCAAAACCTGTTACCCTAGTTCCTAATTATGAAGGGGATTTACCAGAGGCAAATGACAGCCCTGATGTGCTGGAGGCGGGGGCTGCCGGCTCACAGAGGTTATTCCAAGACCCTTACACCACTGCTGGCCCTACATCCCCCCTGTGAAAAGGGATAATAATTAGACATTTCTAAAGGCTCCATTACAGCTTAGTGCTAAAAAAAGGTTTGTGTACCTTGTCTGGAAGGAAACAATCTCACAGGATTCCCATTACTATCTGTGATGTATCATTGGGTCATGAAATTCAGTGAAGACAGACACAAAGACAAGTTACGCTTACCTCTGATCTTACGTTTATTCAGAAGCAAGTAAGTGTTTGAAAATGAACAAATATTGCAGAGTCGGGGGAATGCTATTCACTTAACACACAGTTAATCCATTCTTTAAAATACTTTGTTTGTATTCTTGGGCAAAGCTGGATCTCTCATTCTCCAGATTGCATCTGCTGTCTAATACAAGATATTACACGGGGACACTCTTTGTGCTGCAAGAAATAGAGCTGATAACGTTTACTCTTGCGTAGATGAAACGCTTGGGCATTTTAACAAACATCCAGAGATTTGTTTGTTTACCTGCCTAGCCCACATGCCTCTCATTCCTCCTGGCCCGGGAGCCAGTTGGTGGTTCTTTCAAAAAGTTACAGTTCCTATGTTATTCCTTCCCTTGCTTGGGAGAGCTAAGGTTTGAAATTAAGTTGCTTCCCACATCTTGTGTCAGATGCATGTTTGGTAAAATGCTCTTCAGCTGTAAGAGCCCAGAACCCATGGGAACCAGCACTCCATTAGTTGCATTAGAAATACCATTATGAAGGTGGTATTTCTATAGTGTTTATAAAATCTTAGAATTGGCAGCATTGTCAGCCTGATTACAAGAGGCTGTTTTTACAAGAGGGAGAGTAACTACAATTTTTTTTTTTTTAAGATTACTTGTTACACCCCCATGTTGTCTCTTTCTTCTTCACCTTTCCATACTGTGATGGAGCTGTGAAAATCTTGCCACCCCAGAACTCCTCCTCCCCTCTTCAGTCTCATCATCAATGTCCAAACAGTATTTCTAAAACACACTAACGCAAAATAATGCAATCTCTTCACAGTAATCCCAGGTAATGGAGCTGGAGTGAGGAGTGGGCATGGGGCAATCAGATGACTACGCAAAGTCACAACCACTAAAGCAAGAGGCCTTGCTGCTATCAGAAAGTTTCAAAACAATATAACAGGCAGCTCACACTTAACAACTAGCTATTAATTAATAACAGTTCTGTGATACTGTTACATGGACACTGTGTTTAGTGATGGGAGGAAAATATGAAGCTCTGTTAATACCTTTGTTGCAGCTCTTCATTACTGTTTTACTTAATATTTTGGCTCTTAATATTTTAGGACTGAGTATCCAAGGGAATTCACTGTCTAGATCCGTTTACAACATCCAAAAGAATTGGTATCAAAGATTTTAGCACAGTGATTAAAACAAAAAAGAAGTAAATTCAGGATAGTTTCTAAATTTAACCTGAAGCTTATTCATGAACAGGTGTGCCCCTTAATTAGATCTACCTGCAAATACATATAAAGTAGGACCATTGCTCTAGTGAGGGTAGTTGTATTTGTAATAACAATTACCACATGGAAGGTACTTAAGCTATATTGTGGCTATATTAACTGCAGCTGTACTAAAAGTATCACTAGGTCAAGAAGGAAGCTGATCCCTGAGTAGTGGGCTAAGGAAGCCTGTTTCTAAAGGTTTGTGCTCCATCATTCTCACACTCCTCGATGTTTTCCCTGCTCAGTCCAATATCTATAACCTGTTTGGGTGGCTGGTGCTAGCGCGTGTGTGTGTGCAGATCTGGAGCAACAGTTTGGCTGGTGGGCCAGCAGTTCATACGTGCTATCTGGCTTGTTGGCTGCCATGTGGGTAAGGTTTGAACCGTAATTCTTTCTCTCAGTGAGAACATTTGGATCTTTCTTCCCCATCCAGATGCTGATTGTCACACAGTTTGCATGAACTCATGTCTTTGAACCTGCTCCCCTACTACCAGGTTTGACTGAAGCGGTCAGCAGGTTCAAAAAAGGAAGATGGATGGATGGACGGACCAAGGAAAAATGTAACCTTTATTTTCTTATAGAGTAAGAAAAAATAAATCCTGTAACTACTGTAGTTATAATGGTATAAAAACTGTTCAAAGAGAGTGTCTCCTGATTTTGGATTCAGTTAGTCTAGTCTGGAGGAGTCATAAGTACTTACCAACGTGCAATTTAATATATTTATTAATCACTTCTGAATTTGAATGTCTGGGTCTCTGCATTCAATCTTGATTAACTGACCCAACAATGAACGTTAATTACCCTGATTTACCTTGCCTACAGAGCTATGGTCAACTTCATTTCAGCAAGCTGGAGGCTTCCTAAACGTGTTCCAACAGGGTAACATGCAAGTCATCTTCTGTGTGGTGGAGGTAAACCCTGAGAGCCTACACTGGGAGATTTATCTTGCAATGAGCTACAATAAGGAACAGGCCAAAGAACGCAGGAGGAAAGTGAACTGGTGTGCCTCAAAGTATATTAAGATTCCCTCCTCCCCTGCTCTCCAAGCTATAAAGATGCAGGTAATACATAGTGCAACTTAGGAAAAGGCATTTTTATTTACATTTAGATTCTGAATATAGGGAAAAAAAAGATCAACTACATTTTAAATTTGTGTATTCATCCCAGCAATAAACTGAGCTGATCAGAGTAGGACAGAACAGGA
The DNA here is from genome assembly GCF_000690535.1 of Cariama cristata. Lineage (NCBI taxonomy): Eukaryota > Metazoa > Chordata > Aves > Cariamiformes > Cariamidae > Cariama > Cariama cristata. The sequence goes on from NW_009616370.1 coordinate 22,972, forward strand.
TTTAAGATGATGTTTGTTACCTTGGTGGGAGTTAGTGTGCGTATGGAGATACATAAATATACATGCATGTATATGTATAGCTAATATATTAAAAAAACTCCTTACGAACACACTTATCAGATTTTCCATAGTCATAATCATTTTGCAGTGACATTCCTGAAGACAGGAATTTCCCAGGCTGGGCAGAGCTGTGGTTCCTGCCGCTAGCAACAGTTTCTTGTGGCAATGAGTTCCACGTGCTCATAGCGCACGGCGTTAAAAAAGCGTCCTTTTATCAGCCTGGAGGGTGGGGCTGGGCTGCTGCTGGCAGTGTGCCTATCAAGAATGATGCCTCAGCTCTGTTGGTGGTAGAAGATTGTTCCTCTGGACTTCTCTTAAAAAAATAAATAAATGTCAAGCCAGAAAAGGAAGCCTGCTATTTTTCAAATCCAGAAGCTGTAATCATGCTAATCCATATGATCGTGCTAAAGCCAAGCAACATGCCTTTTGCATATGATGTAATCATTCAGCGTAGCCTATTTATAACCACCACTGGCTGGGAACACCTTCCCAGAAAAATATAATCAGGAGAGCTTTCCTTGGCCACGTTCCTCCTCTTCCTCCCTATATTTTTCAGTCACTTGTGCTCTTTCTCCTACTTTTGCTGTCTTCCCAGCCTTAAATACAGCAACATCCCTTGGTTTTTTTATTTTTCGTTTTAAACTAACGCTTTTCGTGTCTTCTTCTTTCTGTGTGTTAGAGCCATACCGAGTGAAATCCCAGTCCTCTGAAGTCAATACCAAAACTTCCATTGATTTCATATAATATATTCTTTGAAATTCAGTACAAATGCTCCACATGAGTTGTCCATTTTAAATATGGATCTACTGTACAGGGCTGTCTGACTCTCAGCTTGATACAAAAACCAACATGTTTAATAAATTTGCTGGTGTGGGTTGGTAGCATAATGTGTAATAAAGGAAAATCTGTTGGTTATACCGAGCATATCAAGTGTAAAAGGAGAAAATTCATCAATGTAAATATCTATCTGTGGATCAATTGGTATCAATCTTGTTTAACAGTCTATTTCCTCAGGACACACTTTGGAAACAAAGAGCATTTCAAACCGCTGGTTAAACAAACAAATATATAGAAGCTCTTTGGGCAACATGGGGGTGGAGTAATTGCCAGGTAAAAATGGTCAGAAATTTAAATACCCGTTAATCTCTTCTATTTTATATTAGTAAATATAGGGTTTCTTTCGATGTAACGTGTCCATTAAAGTGCATGAAGACTGAGGGTTTGTAAAACCATTATTTGCTTCCAGAGGAAAGGGCAAGGAAAGTGTGCTGAACACCAAAATTTGTCCCCTGACCTCCACGTTCAATAATTGTCCAAGGAGGAGGGTGATACCTTCTGGTCTGCACGATTTTTTTCTAAGGTTTGTATTATCCTTAGCTAAATAAAACCCCTTACGAGACACTATAAAACTAAAACAAAACCCCAAGACAATATATAACTAATTAGATCACGATGAGCTGTTTACTTTGGTCTACAACGTTTTCATGCCTGTCCCATGCAAACTATGGCTTCCCCCTCCTCAAGCATCACAAAAAAACCCAAGAGATAATCCTGACCAGTACCACCGACACTTGGCATGACAGTATGCACAGGCATAAACTTTAGAATAGAATAAATATTGTACAAACCCCAGGGTTTTTGCAAGGTAAAAATGCCGGTAAAGTAACTGGTAAAATGAGACTGTGGTGGCGTGCAATGTTCTGTGGCAACTGCGTGGCCTCGTTAGGTACCGTTGCTTCCTCCCTCCACCTCCCTGCTGTCTAGTAAGGTTTGGGCTTTCCACTCTACGTCACCCTTCTGAACCCACCCCAGTAATCTTGGAGGGATGTTTATCTTCACAGCAGCTTTGCAGCTAGGGAGATGTTATCCTCAGCTCACAAGTGAGGCATGGAAAAAGCATGGAAACTGAGGCACGGACCTTGGTAAATTGTTTGCTCATGAATGCAATGGCAAGTGCATATTGAGTCTGACTTCAGCTGAACCTAGATCTTCTGAACCCTTCCCAGTGCCCTGCTCCTCCAAATCAACAAAATCATCTCTTCACCAATTCAATCTCTCTCTCCAATGTCTTCTAGCAACCCATTTCATGTTTCATAAATACACCTGGGGGAGAGGGGTGTTCTACATGAAAACAAGAAAAAAATCATGTCTCCCACAAAGACTTTGCAGTCCACATCTCCGTATATTCAAGGATCCTCACATTTTTGTTTATGGAAGGTCCAGCTGGCTTCAGCAGGGATCAGAGGGATAAAGGTGGCTCTGCTCTGTAACACTCGGGGGCTTTTCAGAGAAGTAAATCCAAGCCTAGCTGAGCTGGGTCCTGCAACCACTTCTAGCCGCACAGACACTGCCCTTGGTGGGCCACCAAACGCCAAGGACCACCTGGCTGGGGCTTGTGGAGGAGGACTTAAATGTGGTGCATTTTCACAGGGAACCCAGCAGCAGAAGAGGGGAGTAAAAATGAAAACGATTCCACTCTGCACTTACACAGTCAACTTCGTGCAGGAAAAACTTTCAAAGTGGTGTTTTTTCAGTTGCTCCAAGTTTTTTACATGAACCTTTCACATGTCTAACGTTTTTATTTGCTGTTCAAAATACTATTGACTCAATTTTGTCGGTTTCCCAGAAAGTGAGACTTAAAAGAAGTCTTTAAACAAATGAACCAACGCCACGCATAATTACGCGCCGTCTGGGTCTGCTTTTAAAGCCCCTTAACTTGCCCACACCACCAGGAGACCCCGGGCTCGTCCATTCGGACAATCAGCGCTCTTTCCTTTTCCGCCTTATCTAACGACAAAGGGAAGAATTAGCATTGTCCCGGGCTTCTGCCCGCTTTCGAGAGGGGGGAAAAAAAAAAAAAAAAAA
>NW_009616371.1:0-3156 GCF_000690535.1 Cariama cristata
CTCAAGAGAGTCAACAGCACCTCCCAGCTCAGGATCATCAGCAAACTTGCTAAGGGTGCTTTCAACTCTGGCCTCCAGATCGTTGATAAAAAGATGGAACAGAACTGGCCCCAGAACTGAGCCCTGAGGAACAGCACTGGTAACCGGTCACCAGCCAGACGTAGCCCCATTCACTGCAACCCTTTCAGTTCTGCCCTTCAGCCAGTTCTTCACCCTGCGCACTGCGTACCTGCTCATCCCACAGTTGGCCAACTTGTCCAGAAGGATGCTGTGGGGGGGTATCAAAAGCCTTACTAAACCCCAGAAAAACTACATCCACCACCTTCCCTTCATCCACCTGGCAGGTGACTTTATCGTAGAAGAATATCAAGTAAATTGAATCCATGTTGACTGTGCTTGATGATTGACTTGCTCTTTAAATGTCTTTTATTAGCACACAATATGATCTTCTCCACAATTTTTCCAGGACCTGAGGTTAGACTAGCAGGTCTGTAGTTCCCTGTGTCTTCCCTCAACATCCCTCAACATCCTTCTTGTAAACTGGAATAACACTGGCTAGCTTCCATTCAGCAGGGACCTCCCCAGACTCCCAAGATGATCGAGTGGGGTCCTGCTGTAACATCCGCTATCTCCTGCAGTACTCTGGGATGAATCCCATCAGACCCCATGGAGTTATGAACATTCAGCTGATAGAACTGCTCCCTTACAATTTCAGTGTCCACAAAAGGAAAGTCACTGTTCCTGCAGTCACTGTCCTCTGACTTAGGGGACCAGGAAGCCCAAGGTCTATCAGTATTATTAAAGACTGAGGCAAAAAAACCCACTTTTCCTTCATCCCTATTCGTCAGGTGACTATCTTCAACAAGTACCAGTCCAAGAGACAACTGGAATTGCAACAGCACTTTTTTTCTCCCTGTCAGCAGTGAGAAACTGATGTGTTCTTCAGTCTGTGAGCGCAGATATTCTCAATCTGACAGATGACATCAGTTAGCTAACCGTTCATATGAAAGAGGGAGACCTACAAAGGCATCCTCTGAAAAAGTGTAACACTTGAGAAATTTTAACTCCAGATTTAAGCAGTCTTAGGTCAGTAAATTTAGTCTTGGACACTACAAACCAAAACACAAATGACAAGTTTTAAGTCTCAAGGCAGAAGATATGAATAGAGCAGGGAGGGTATGGTGAGTGAAGCCTCCCTATAACAGAGTACAGGAAAGAAAACAGGAAAAATTAATGCAAACAGAAGTCTCATAAGACTAAGAAGCGTTAAGTATTTGGAAAATGTGGTTTGAAAATGTCTCAGTAGAAAGTAACTGATAATCTACATGATGACAGACTACCCAGTAAGCGTAACGCATTTTAAGGATCCAAGTTACTAAAAGCAAGGTAGCAAAAGTTTATTCCACGCTCTCTGCAAGACTCTAGTACATTTTACAGGCCTCAAAACCTCCTCACTCCTTCCTCATTTGCAGAATCTGTTTTCAAAGGAGATATGAGGAGTAAGCAGACTAGCCTATTTCACTTTCAAGATCAAATTTGACTCCAGTTTCCCTCTAGTGTTACTTGAGAGCAACTGAAGAATCAGCAATACTGCAAGACAACTATTTTACACACAAAAATCTGTTCTAATTTGCTGCTTCTGCCTTTCTGTTCATGTCAACCCTTGAGTTACATGATCTCCTCTGCCCACAATACAGCAGACTAGGTGAAAATATCATTTATCTTGTATTAGGCTTCATGAAATTTGTCAGTGTTACTTTCAACAGTCAAATAATTATATTGTTGGGTACACATGTGCACTAAGGCCCAAATTTATTCACAAGGTTGATTTTCAGCAAGTACCAACCCTTTAACACATGCACCGAGTATCCTGAACTAAGTAGGCTACAATACTGTGTGCAAGGTATCATAATTTAGCTGCTGCTTATTGAAAATAAGAAGCTTTGCAGCTCAATCTCTTTACCCTGTACTGAAAGTTCATCACATATGCCAATTCCGGACAGCACTCTAAACTGCCGCTGACAAAAACGTACTTAACTTCACTAACTAGAGAAGACCTAGAATTAATAACTATGAAAGGGCTTAAAATTAAACTCAACAAGCTACACAAAGCTTTACAGTAGATCCATTTCCAAAAATACTGCCCCTATTTGACAAATGAGTGATTTAAAAAAATACTACATAGCTGAACGTCAGCAGTTTTGAAGCCATGGCCTAATACTGAGACTATGCAGCGTCAGATCTCCCAGTAGTTCAAATTACATTCAGATCAAGCGCAGGCAACTGATGCCCATTTGTAAAGTAAAACAGATTACCTGCCTATAGCTTAACACTCACATGATACAGAGTCCATACCAGTTTTATTCTTTTAGATTCCAAGATGCAAAGGATACTTAATCCAGCAAAAAGCCAGAGACACAAGCAGACATGATTTTTTTCAGCACAGAGTTTGTTGATACAAAGTTAACTTGTCAAAGTCTTCCTATCCAAATCTGAACCTGTAGAGAGAGTTTTTTCTGCTTCGAGACATGTGTGAAATCATCACAACATTTTTTTTGGCCACTGTCACTTTCAGAGATACTCTGCACCCATGTCATATCTAATATACGTTATTATCATTTAAAAACAGTAGTTTCTAGAATACAAGACTAATCATAATTTTGTGAAAGTATACATAGGAGAAAAATGGCCCATTAAATTATGAGTAAAAAGAGAAAAGATGCCCTGCTCTCAGCTCTATACCATATCACGATTTTTTCACAGTTAAAAAAAAGAACAAGAATAAGGTTAAGGTAAGCAGACCAGCCCTCTAAACGATGGAAACAGAAGGGACGTACAGGAACTGAAAGAAGAAACATTAAGATAAGAGAAATCTCCACATAACTCGCGATCTCAATGCCGGACTGTTCTCAAGTGTACGTGAAAGGGTCATCCCTTTAAACGCTAAAGCAGCAACCCACTTCTGTTTCACTCTGTCTGATGTTCAGGCAAGCGATGGTTTTCACACTTCTCCAAAACACAGCCTTTGTAGAGCAGCCAAACGGAAGAACAGTCTCAGAAGCCTCCGGAGAGGCTTCCAGGACAGGAGGCGGCTCGGTAACAGCGAAGTTGGCTTTCAAAGTTACAGCGAAGCCGCCCGACACCGACAGGGAGCCG
>NW_009616372.1:0-1150 GCF_000690535.1 Cariama cristata
CTTGGGTCTGCTGCCTCAGTGGAGGTAGGGGACAGAGTGTCATGTGGCAGCAAAGGTCAAAGGGTCATTGATGGGTTAGAAACCATGGAAGTGCCTGACAATGGGAATGTAGGAATTAGGGGTTCTCCTCCCAAAAAAGTAATGTAGGAATTAGGGCTTCTCCTCCCAAAAAGGTGGTGGGAACAATAACCGAACTGAAGTGCATCTACACCAATGCACGCAGCATGGGCGACAAACAGGAGGAGCTGGAAGCCATTGTACAGCAGGAAAACTATGACATAGTCACCATCACAGAAACATGGTGGGATGTCTTGCATAACTGGAGTGCTGCAATGGATGGCTATAAACTCTTCACAAGGGATAGGCAACAAGAAGAGGCAGTGGAGTAGCCCTGTATGTTAGGGAGTGTTTTGATTGTCTAGAGCTTAATGATGGTGATGATAGGGTCAACTGTTTATGGGTAAGAATCAGGGGGAAGGTCAACAAGGCTGACATCATGGTGTGACTTTGCTATAGACCACCCAACCAGGTTGAAGAGGTAGGTGAAATATTCTGTAAGCAGCTGGGAGAAGTCTCACAATTGCTGGCCCTTTTTCTCGTGGGGGACTTCAACCTACCAGATGTCTGCTGGAAATACAACACAGCAGAGAGGAAACAATGTAGGAGGTTCCTGGAGTGTGTGGAAGAGAACTTCCTGACACAGCTGATGAGGGAGACATCTAGGGAAGGTGCCCCACTAGGCTTGCTGTTTGTGAACAGAGAAGAACTTATGGGTGATGTGATGATTGGAGGACGTCTTGGGCATAGTGATCACGAAATTATAAGAGTTCTCAATTCTTGGAGAAGTAAAGAGCAGGGTCAGCAGAACTGCTACCTTGGTCTTGTGAAGGGCAGATTTTGACCTGTTCAGGAACCTGGTTGACAGAGTCCCTTGGGAAGCAGTCCTGAAGGAGAAAGGGGTCCAGGAAAGCTGGACATCCTTCAAGAAGGAAATCTTAAAGACACAGGAGCAGGCCATCCCCATGTGCTGAAAGACAAGCCAGCAGGGAATAAGACTGGCCTGGCTGAACAGAGAGCTTTAGCTGGAACTCAGGAAAAAAAGGAGAGTTTATGACCTTTGGAAGAAGGGGCAGGCACATCAGGCGGACTA
>NW_009616372.1:1164-1401 GCF_000690535.1 Cariama cristata
GAAGAATGGGCAGGCACCTCAGGAGGACTAAAAGGATGTCGTGAGACTATGCAGGGAGCGGCTGAGGGAACCGGGGTTGTTTAGCATGGTGAAGAGGAGGCTGAGGGGAGACCTTACTGCTCTCTACAATTACCTGAAAGAAGGTGGTAGCGAAGTTGGGATTGGCCTCTTCTCCCAGTGATAGGGAGTGATAGGACAAGAGGGCATGATCTGAAACTGTGCCAGGGGAAGTTCAGG
>NW_009616373.1:0-241 GCF_000690535.1 Cariama cristata
CGGAGGAGCCGCTGCTGCAAGCCGGGCCGCGGTGTCGTCAGCCGGTTTGGTAGGACAAGGTCCAACGCTGCTCCGCTCCCTCCTCCGTTCATGTACCGGCACGAACCGGGCTGCCCGGCCACCGCTTCCCTGCTCCACTTCGGCGTCGGAGGGGTTTGAGGGAAGGGGCTGCGTGCCTGGCTCAGCCCCATGCCGTACCGGGCCCTGTGTGCCACCGGGGACCGGAGCGAGGCGAAGCACA
>NW_009616373.1:322-605 GCF_000690535.1 Cariama cristata
ACCCCCGGCCCCCCGCTCGGCCACCTCCGGTGACATCGGACGTTGCCGGTGGCTGCTTGCCCCTCGCCGACGGGGTAGGGGAGGTGAGGGGGATGCCCTGGACCATGAGCTGGCACAGCGACCCGCAGGGAAAACGAGCAGTGGAAGGGAAATGTTCGTGTCTGAGAAAAAGTATTTACATATTTTTCATCTCTACAGCTGCAAACCAACTTGCAAATCCCCCGACTCCTGCACTGTCCCAGCTCCTGTACAAAATCCCAGGCGGAGAGGAGAGATTCCTGCT
>NW_009616374.1:0-8236 GCF_000690535.1 Cariama cristata
GGGCAGCGAGGGCCCCCGGAGAGTACACGCAGGTCCACGGCCGTGCAGGGGTGTGTAATCGCCCTCAAGTTCAAGCTGCTGGACATTGTCATGGCTCCCGTGCTCTGATTCTTCCTTGTGTGGTGTTGAGTAGTTGAGGTTGTTGTCCAGAACTTGTTTTTGTTTAAAAAAAAAAAAAAAAAAAAGGCCAAAAAAACCCCAAACCTAAAATAAAAAAAAGTACCAAAGGGTTAAAGACACAAATTCTGTAAGCACGACCATTCTTAAAGTCACAAGCAGGTGCATTCTTGTAGCAAAAGGGGCTGACAGGTGTTCAGGAGAAGAGTAAAAGTTGTTTTCGAGAGATGACCCACATAAGTGAAGCCATATGAATGATTTGGGGGGAGATAAGTAGGGTCCTGAAATTAGTTTTTTACCTTAAAAAGTATTTACACAGAACAGCAAGTAATCTTCATTGTACTTACTGTGTTTAGTATTTTTGAAACATCAATGTAAAGATAATTTTAGTAAGTACTTACTAAGAATAACTGATTATTCTTTATGCTGCTGATAGATTGTCAGAACGGAACTGTATAGAAATTGTCACTAAGCTGATTGCGGAAAAGCAGTTGGAAGTAGTGCACACACTTGATGGAAAAGAGTATGTCACTCCAGCACAGATTAGTAGGGAGATCCAGGATGAGCTTCACGTTCGTGGTGGTAAGTGTGGCATTTGCTTTCTTCCTCTGGATTTGGAAGTTTAATTTTGAAGACTACAGAAAGAATTTCAAAATTTTCTTCAGTACCCTTAATCTTGAAAAATCTGGCCCAGATGTTTGGCATTGACTCAGAATTTCATGATCATGCTTCTTTCGTGTTATTAGTAATAATATTTTGAAATTGTTATTGACAAGTTTTTTATTTTACAAGTATGAAGAGCTGTATGTTTTGTAAGATCTGACTTCGATATGCAAATACGGTTCAGACTGCTTTTTGTCATTGGTTTTAATGAGAAGACAGTTTATTGTACTTTTAGTTATATTTAAGGGTGAATTTGATGACATCATATGTTTGCAAAATTAACCTCCTTATTATTTTCATACAGATTAGTCATTTTCTTACGATTACCACAAGTATGCCACAGTTTGTGTTATGCCGTTGTGTATCATATCACTAAGATAACTTGAATTGGAAGTTGCTATTTTTTGTTAATAGCATCATGCAAAGATAGCAAGTTTTGGCAATCTCTGTTTTGATACTTATGGACTAGTGGTCAAATCCAGATTAGTGTCAAGGCAAAAAATAATTGGGAGGAAGTTTGAACAATGATTTTTACTTCTGGAGTTTCTGTATTGGATTATCAGCAAGGCCATAGGGTAGAACAATACGGGATATCTTGGACTGACCACCTGTGTTTCTGTGATTTGACAATACATAAAGCTGAAGTTGGTTTAAGTGGTCTGCAAAAAAGTAATGAAGAAATATTCTTTACACAATGGACTGTGCTATACTCTAAATCTGTTCAAACATGTTTGCTATACTAAAAGTATATTTGTACTTTTTTTTGAAGGTCGAGTAAACATTGTTGACTTACAACAGGTAACTTTTAGTAATAAAAACTATATGCTTCTTTCTTTTCTTCACCATGTATGTTGTAAAGATGGAGTTCTTCAGTTATACTCCAGCTTAATTATTTTTTTAAAAGAGAACAAAGCATATGAAGAGCTGGTAGCCCATGTCAGAGTACTGCAGATTACTTCATCCATCCATTTACTGCTTTACTGAAAGCTCCTCTCTGCTTAATGATCATCTAGGACCTCTGAAATCACCACTAAAATACACAGATTTTCTTTATGAACTCTTCCTTTGTAAACTAAGGGGGGCAAACAGAAAAGAAATATGTTTCCCATTTAAATTTAAAGCTGCAGGAGCATGCATAATTAACTTGGCATGCCTTTTTGGATCTTCCCTCTTCCTTCATTAATCTCTTGTCTCCACTAATCTTTATCCTCCAGTAGTCTTCCTCTGTGACTAATTTTCCCTTCTGGCTTGAGTAAAATTACTTGGAATCAGAAAACCTTTCTGAAAGATGCTTTAATATTTTCTGTTCGTAGCTTTCTGGAATTTTTATTATATAGGTTTCTTTTAACCTTGTCACAGTTGCAAAGAGAGGTTTTTCCCCCTAAGGCATTGCTGCTTTATTCCAAATCACAGAGTAACTGTGTATGTATGTAATAGTGGGAAAAAATAAAAGCGGCTTTCCTCAAGACATAGGAATGTGTAAGTATAATATCTCAATGTTTGAGAATTAATTTCAATTTAAAGTTCTGATAAGAGGTTTCGTTGGGGTTTTTTTTTTTTAGGTAATAAATGTGGACCTTCTGCACATTGAAAACAGAGCTAACGACATCGTTAAATCTGAAAAAACTATTCAGCTTGTACTGGGACAGCTTATAAATGAGTGAGTACTTTCAGGAGCAATATGTATAATTCACATCTCTCTTATTTTTTAAAATGCAAGCTAAAAGTGATGGCCAGCCTTTGTTGCTTCTGAAGTGAAATACATTTTTCTTGACAGCTGCTAGGGCTGCTTGGTGGTGATCAGTGCTGTGCTTCTTTTCCAAATGGCAAGTGAGGCCTGTCTCAGCAGAGCATCTAGTGAATCCATGGAGCAAAGGCCTTACTGAATGTCTCTGCCCAGTATCCCGCACTTAAGAGGCTTCATTTCTTACCTGGTGTCTTTGTGTACAGCAGCCAGATCTCATTTGCTCTGTAGATTTGCTGTTTGCCTCGGCTACTGACAAATCCTCTTATTTTTTCCCACCTCTTGCTTTACTTCACAAGCCTAAGATGTGTGAGCAAGTTATTTCATGGCATTCAGCGCATTAACGACCACTGAAGTAATACTCTTATGGGGTTGTCTCTATTATTGATTGCACTGCAGGATTTATTCTTGGCAAAGAATGCGAAGTTCCTGGCTCTCTTGAGATAATTAAGACCTATCTTGCTCACTAAAGCCCTTTTCTAATTCTCATTGACATATGATGTTTTCCTGTTCCTGCTTTTTCACAGTTTCATACAAGCAGATAAATGGCCAATTTTAATACTAGCTACCTGGTTAGTAGGCTTTTTAAACCCCCACATTTTCACTGACATTGTTCTCCTTTATTAATTTAAATTAACTTCAAGTTTATTTTTGCAAAGATGTAACAGAAGGAGCTACAGTGCCAGGTCAATTAAGAATTCAGCATGTGGCTAACAGGTTGATGTTGAATTTCACACTTAATGTGTTGGGGTTTTTTTTTATTGTTGTTAAATAAGGAGTTACCTGGATCAATTGGCAGAAGAAATAAATGATAAACTACAGGAAACTGGCCAGGTGACAATATCGGAACTCTGCAAGGCATACGATCTTCCAGGAGACTTCCTGATACAGGTGATGCAAGCCACCAACCCAGCACGTGTAGAACTGATTGTGTTCACCTTCTTTTGTTATCTTTGCAATATCCATAGCTTTAATTGTGATGAGCTGCTTGTCATTCTAAGCAGAAAAGTATTAAATACATGAAGGTTGCAGTGTAAGAGCTATTCACAGATTGAGGTTGGTGTTTGCCTTTTCAATGCTGGGCAAGATCTCTTCTGAATCTTTATGACTGTTAGGAACAGATTAAGATGAGTAATGTTAGGAACAGGTTAGATTAGTGTTAAGATCTGAAAACTTACTTGTTTGAAATATTAAAGGTGTAATAGGGCTAATTTCGTCAGTCTCATTGGCTACCCAGGAAGCAGAAATACGATGGTAGAGACCTTTCAGTTTTTTCAGAAAAGGTAAAAGAAACATTGGTTTCTAGAAGCTGAAGCCAAACATTCAGAGAATAGAAGCAAAAACTATTTACTTTTGTTAGTGACTATTTTAGTGTTTAAAAGGATTAGGGAGAATTCTCTTACCATTGTTGGCTCTCAGTCAAGGTTGGATTTACTTTGGGAGACACTTTTTTCAAAGGGTAATCCTGTGACATGTGTTAGGTGAACAGTCATATTAGGTACCACAGGCAGCGTTGTTGAGTCTCAGTTTATGAGCAATTTCCTCTAATATTTGTCGCATGATCAACTTCTACAAAAACATTTCAAACATAGAAAAAGTATTACATGGTTTCTCTTGGCAACATTTCTTGGGTTTAGTTCACTTTGTAAGAATGCACATTTATAAACTGTTTGCACTTCTTTCTTTTGTGTTTATTGTTGCTAATTTTTATCTTGACTGTTTGAAAAAATGGATAGTAAATTCATCTGCCAGTGGTTTGTACAAAATTAATACAAAGGTTGAATCTTAGTTTTCATTGTGCGAAAGTATTTCTTTTGCAGTCTTCTTTCATCATTACATACACATATATCTGATAGAAGAGGGCATTGTTAGGAAAGCTGAATTCCCTGCAGTGTGTAGGCCATAATGGCATCAACTTACATGTAGTAAGACACATTCTCAGTATACATAAATAATAATTTCCACTTGTAGTCCTCATTTCTGAATATTTTGTCTGTCTTAGCAAAACTAATTTGCTGATCTGTCAATACAGATTTTTTGATTAATTTTTGTTTAACATCATTAATATACAATTTTAGGAGTCATCCCAGCTTCTGTTTACAGGCATTATCCAGGCGTTTGGGTAGAATTATTCATGGACAACTAGACCAGGAAAACCGTGGGGTGATTTTTACGGAAGCATTTGTGTCCCGGCATCGAGCACGCATTCGTGGTCTCTTCACTGCCATTACTCGGTAAACTGCAACACCTGCAACCACATATTAACATATTTTTACCATAGGTCTTTATGGACTAAATTTGCTCGCGATTGAAAAAGAAAAGAATATTAAGACCTATAGATAGATTTCTTTCAAGTGTAGTTCAGTTCTTGCGGTGATGTATTTAGTTATATTAGACTCACTTTTTTGAAATGAGGACATCCTTTTGAAAGAAGAACAAGGAAAGTATAACAATATACAACACACTGAAGTTTTTTGGCTGAAGAAAATGTCATCAGTAGTTCTTTCATTTGTTTGGAGAGTATCTGTCCTCATTGTCATTTTACCGCTCCCCAGTCAATTACATTGATGTCTACCCACAACAGATGGTTACAGATAATTTTTTCTTATTAAATCAGTAACCTTCTGTGTCAATTTGTATGAAGAGAAAAACTTGGGACAGCATAAGTTTCCTTACAATAATTATCGTAGCTTTGTTATAAGATATAACTTAATAGTAATTCAAAATTAAAACCTTGTAAGCTGTGTTGAATATCAGTGTAGCATCCTGGGTCTAAGAGATTATGTAGTTTTGTCCATGTGGAGTAACCTCTCTTATTTCTAGATTCTCCACATCAATTTCAGATCAACTTACATTGTTTTGTTTTTCTTTTTTCCAAGGCCTACACCTGTAAGCAACTTGATCACTCGGTATGGATTTCAAGAACATTTACTTTACTGTGAGTTTCGTTCAGACTGGTTTGTATTTTTGTTAGTTAATTCATAGATTCTTCATTACTAGAAGTATGCTTTCAAAGAAACATTTTAGTATATAGCCTTAATTCTGGAATAAAGAACGATATGTGTTTCTCTTTAGTGTAAAAAGTGTTAAACCTTTTGTGCTATCTGTAACTGAAGAAATGTTCTCTGTATCTAAAGCAATTGATGAAATGCCTCTGAGGGCAGAATGATGCAAGAAGTACAGTAGTCATTTTGTCATCTGGTTCGTTATTTGCCCTTAGCTACTGGCAGTTTTATCAGTGAAGCGCACAAAAGGGGACGGATTTTATGTAGCCAAATGGCATTAACTGCTCTGGGTTTTATTTACTGACTTTTCTCTGTGATAACAGAGGCAGAGCTTTTGTTACGCTCTTAGTTAAATGTCTTTATATGCTGAGAGATAAAGCATATCATTAAACCGTTTGCTTTTATTCTCCTCAGAGTCTTTTTTAGATAGAAATGCATGAAGGTTTCCTATCCAACTGCTGAAACTTTTAGGCAGTACTTAATTGTTTCTGCCTTCTAATGTTGCAGCTTTTCTTTGACTACCCCCTCCTATCTGTCCAAAATGCTGCTTCAGGCATCATTAGTCTTGCATACTCGCTGACCAAGTGCTGCTGGTCTTCGGAATCCTTTGATGGTTTTCTATCTCTTCTCATGAAAGTTTCTATTTCTCTCTTGTTTCATTGGGTCTTTTTGCCTTCAGGGCATTGCACACATTAACTCCACTATAATATCTCTCTGCTTACCTTCTTGTTCTATGTGACAAGCTTATTCATTAAAAATTAAAATCTTAACATTTAAACAAAATCATATGAACACTGTACTTTCACTTAATCAATTTAAGACTTCCTCTTTTTTTTGAATGTATTATCCAGGTATTCATAGATTAAAAGGAAAATCTGTTCAACTGCGTTATAGTAATGGTACAGTACCAAATAAATTTCAGTATGCGGTTACAGTCTTTTTCAAACTAGTCCTGCAAGTACATGACCACATTTTGCTCATGTACAGTATTAATGCGAATTGAAATTCTAGTGTTTCCCTGTCACCAGTAATCATCACGGTGGCTAAGTGTATTTCTAGTACTTCCTTTTTCTTTTTTTTTTTTAGTGAGTTTGTTCGTCTTTTTCTTTAGTTTTTCTTACTGTATTTCGTTTCCTCTGCAGTTTCACAAGTTTTAAAGAGCTTTTTACTCACTGCCAGAGCACATCTGATTTTATTCTGTCCGTTTGCTGAGATACCATTTCAGTTTCACAAATGCTGAAACTTGAAAAATGTCTTTTAATGATGTTACTTATAGTCTCTACTTTTTATGTTTGTCATTATTAGCAATATACTTTGAAGTGGTCTTTGTCAGTTTTGTGTCTCTTCCAGAAAAAAAAAATGAGTTCAGCGTACAGTTTGTGTAATTTACAAACAGGTAATTATTCAATCAACACTTAGTGTTAGACAAGATAAACCAGCTTCTTTGGTTCTGTCATATAGCTGTACTGCTATTCGTGTTAAGCTGGCATGAAGTTATGATAGAAAATAATTTTAGAAATGAGAAACTGTTTAAGTTAAAATGCTAGTTACAGAGCATAATGAAAGCACAGATGTTCATTTCTGAATATTGTGTTGCTGATGTAGGACAGCCATGGAGGGAGGCTTATCGTCCCTGCCAGACTTTGACAGAGACCTAATAGGACACTGCAAACTACTCAATCACCTTTAAAAAGAAGTATGAGATTACAGTAGTTCAGCAAAGGTCCTGTTGTTTTGCTTTAAGACAAAAGACTGTCTAGGCATAATTGTAGTAGGGGCTGTGAAATCTGTGAATTCTGCCCTTCTCTGCCCTGGAGTTTTAGAACTGGCACTTGAAATAGTACAAAAATTAATTGGCATCTTCATTTCTCCCCCTTTCTGTAAAGACTCTGGTTCGTTGCTAGTGCTCCACAAAATTGTTTGAAAGTCTATTAAAGTTTTAATCTTTTTCCCAAAAGCTTTGAATAAAACCAAGTTGAGGTTGCAAATGGAGAACCGAACTGTATTGTCTGACAATTGCTTAAGTAGAATAGGCACGTTGACTATATTTTCTAGGGTAACTAAACTATAAGTATAAAAATCCGATTTTATTTTCAGAATCTGTCTTATAAGCTCTATTTTATACAAGGTAACTGAACCACGGCAGAACATAATTTCTAGCTCTTGTCTTAAGATTACATAAAGCTATATCTTGTTTAAATCAGTTTCTCTTTCTTCTACATTTTTTCGGCTTTGTTAGTGGCAGTTGCGTTCAATAGCTGCTAGCTTATAGAGTCTTATCTACGCTATGGGCATATCTGACAAAAAGAATCATGATTTAATATGCAGTATTTCTTCTGGAACCAGGTTTTCAGGTGAATTTTCCTGTGTAGGTGAGCTCAACCTCCGTACACTGTACTAAGCATGTTGTAATGTTAACTGCTACTCGTATTTAATGAGGAGGAAGCCATACTGTGAGATACCATTTAATGTTCTGTTCCAGGGTAAAAGCTGTCTTTTAATGAAATAGAAATCAACACAAACTGAGGATAAAAAAGCCATCTAGCAAAGCTCTGGAAATTAGCAGAGCTTGGCAGTTGGTGTCACTGATTTTTTTTAAGTCTAGGAAAAGGCAAAAGCAGAACATAGGAGGCAAATCAAATATCCCTGTGCACCTTTGATGGATTGAAAATACCTTGTTTAGCATTGAGAAAGGCTTAGTGCTTTG
>NW_009616375.1:0-5214 GCF_000690535.1 Cariama cristata
GGGGTCTGTAGGGGAGCCCGTGTGAGGGTGTCTGTGTTGGCTGAAGCCCACCATGGGGTCACGGCGCACCAGGCCTCCAGCCCCTGGGCCCGAAGGAGGGCAGGGGAAGGGTCCCGGGGTGGCAGTGCCCGGCCGGGGGGCAGGCTGCCCCCGGAGGGAGGCCGAGTAGCATTTCCTAAAGACACGGGGCCTCGGTGCCAGCCCACCGAGCCCCTCACAGAGCATGCTTTGTCTGCCTCGCTCATGTGATGCCGCCTGGCGCTCGAGGCCCTCGGTGTTCTAAGGGATGGTGGCCGCTGGAATAGCAGAGAGGTCAAGCGGTGTGCTGGGATGGCTGGGGCTCAGCGGGTTCATTTCACAGTTAGGCTGCAGGCCTCGGACCGGCACGGCAAGCAGACTGTCCTGCGGCCTGCAAGATGTGGAGAGCTGAGCTCTGAGCCTTCGCATCAACACCAGGTACAACCAGTCACAGTGGCTCCTGCCTGGAAGTATTGTAGGCAGTCTTGTTCTTCTTTTGTTTGTAACTGCACAGCTGTAAATTAGGAAGGAAAATCAGTAGAATTATTTAACTAGCACTTCCTTACCAGGTTGGAACTTGGCTACAGTAAATCTCAAAACAGTGACTGCGTTATTGTTCTCAAGCCTAGGCAGAATACCTGTTCAGGTTAAAAATAGCTAAAAACCTTATCTTGCCGAGCTTTGGTGCTAGGTCTTTTTGTCCGTCTTAAGCACTTTCTTCTTCAAGAGCGAAGGTCAAGGAATGATCTTTCTATCAAAGATGTATTTTATGGTGAATTTAAATACTTTTGAAATGTAATGAAGCAAAAGCTCTGCATCAATCAAAACATCATAGATACATTTTGCCCTGATTTATATCTGTTAAGTCACCAACACTTTACTACGCACTCTGTGGTAACACTTTGGAGTGGTATTTTCCCAATTACTACTCATGTTGACATAGCTGATAAAGACAATTATGCCTGGAAACAAATAATTGTGTTAACATAGCCTAAGTTGTATGCTTCTCTAGGCACATACCACCTTTCTGGCCTGCTTTTGTACGTAAGGGATCCTGGGTGGGCTTTTTTCCATGTGTGTAACACCAGAGAGAGAACCAGAATGAGCCCGTGAGCCAAAGGAACAGGGTAGGGAATGACCATGTGGTCATTGTCATTTTTAGTTGACATTTTTGATCTAACTGGAAAAAAAAAAATCAATATAGTGAACTGAATCGATCTCTGATGTAATGCTATTAAAATTTAATGATGTTACAGTCACATTCAGGAAGTGACCCAGTACTTCCTGGCAGAACTGAATGAAGACATGACAGCTATGTTTGTTCTTTTGTCATGTAACTAAACTCAGCTCTCCGTGCCTCTCACCCCCCCAAAAGTCCCCTCTGTCATTATTATCCACAGGTAATAAAGACCAACAGTGTGACACTGTTAAGAAGAAGGCTTCCTGGCCTTCTGGCTGCTTAGCACAGAGCTACTGTACGGCCATGATGCAAAGTGAGTGGATTCAGAGGCGGGTAAGAGCAAGGTGTTTGTGCAGCAGGAAACTGAGCTGAGCTTGCTTAGGGTGGGGAGAAGGTGATTAGCGATATGGGCATGGGTCCACTCATCCACATCAACGCACCTGCCTGTTGCTGTGGTATGTGCTGAACTCCTCCTTGTGTGGGGTGCTCTGCTCGGAGCACAGATGAGTAAGCAGCTGTACCCCTTGGCAGTGACATGGGTTTGCACATGGGCCACTACAGCCCGACCTTGTTATTTAAAACCAGTAGATAGTTGCCATGCCAACGTGGTATCATGTACCATATTTGCACGTGCCCATCAAAAAGACAGAGTTACAGCCTTGTGTTAAACCAGATTGTAAATCTGCACATGCAAACATAGACACACACACACACACACACAGAGGAATTAGTTGAGGAATTAAAAGAAGCCCTTTCTTCCCAAGGATGTTAGTGATTTTAACTTCATAGCATAGCTAAACAATTGGTATGAGGGGAGCGTGGTTTAGAAGAGTCTGACTCAGCTTCATGTTGTCAGTCTAGTTTTACCACTGCCTTTTTATGTGATCCTGAGTGGAGTTCTCAGCTTCCCCCAACCATAGTGCCTTTTGCTTAAAAAGAGGAAGAATAATAACTGCTCAGTCCCAGGTGAGGGTGGAGAGGAAAAGTTCACACTGAATAATGCTTGTCGAGGTTCTCTGAGTGAGTATCTCTGGTGAAGGGCACTACAGTATGATGATAATTGTATTGTCAATATGCTGTTGGGAAAGATGGTTTACGGTGACCTAAGGAGCTTTTCTGTAACTATCTAATTTTTGTTTATGTTGCATGGGGTTGATGGACGTTCAGTGCTCTCAACATCAAGGAGTGGATTATTTGAATTAGGCAATGGTAATCTGTGTAATCTGTATAAAGTTAGTTAGAAGCTGCATAATGCAGAACAATGAAGTCCTCACAAAATGCACAGGGCGAACATAACTCATTTGTGCTGAAGTACAACATACATTGAAAATACCACTTCTCCCTATGTACAGGTGTTTGGGCTCCTGCAATGTTGGAGAGGAGTATTTATATTAAGCATCTGGTCTACTTTTTTATTACTTTGATCAGCATCTGCATGTGATTGAGTTCTCAAGTTGGCCAGAAAAGCAGCTGAGGTTGACAGACAAGATAGGGGTCAGCTGCTTTCGTATAATTATATATTCTATTTGGACAGGTAGGAAGGTGCCTTTCCACTCAGCAGTCTTCATGAAAGATAAAGGCTTTGTGACAGCACATCACTTGGACAGAATATGAAGGACTGCAGATAAACTAGGATTTCAGGCTACAGGGATTATCAAATATTGCAGCGCTGCAGGCTGAGATTTATCAGCTACCCAGCCCTGGTTCCTATTTGCCTTTGCTGAAATCCTTTTGAAGGGTGACAGCATTCATGAACTTGAAAACTGTAAGCAGGCAAAGTACAGAAGTCAGGATTTCTTATTACAGGAGAAATGGAAAAAAAAAATTGGGAAGATTACAGTGGAAACCATGTCATGGTGAATAAGGGGTAAGGCTTCAGTCTTGGAGAGAACTGGCATCCAGCCTAGTTTAAATTAGATGTTAGGTTGTTGGGTTTTTTTTAAACTTGATCTTGGATTTCCTTCTGTCACCTCATATCCTTTTATGGTCAGTAGCACTGTAGCTATGCATATTTATTAGATTTAGACATATTTTCAAGTCACCTTCACAACAACTTCACTTCTTTTCCTGGAAAAACTGGTTGGTGAGGTAGAGACTGAATTTGCAAGTCTAATCTTTGGCATTTATTAACCCTTATTAGTCTGGTTGCTCAAGGGACAGGTATGTTTTCAGGCTTATTTGCAATTTAATTTCCTTCTATATATTGATCACAGTCCATACTTCTGGTCAGATTTCATAATCCAGATTCCCTTACACATGAAAATGACCTATATATTCAACATCCTGGGAGAGAAACAGTGATCCTGCTGTCTGAGAGACAGCAAGAATTAATTTGAGCTAGAAGCACTCTGTCTGTTTGCTTGTGGTATTTCCAGACCTGCTGAAGGCCTAGAAAGCGCAGCCACTGAAACAAACACCGTTGCTTATTGAGGCAGAGGTTGGTGCACCAGGAGACACATTGTTGGAATAAACACAGCTGTGTTTTTTCCGTTACAGTGTTCTCATTTACTGGGTCAGTCAGCCACATACCTTGTCTGTGCAAAGGTACAGGGTAAATACCTGTCCTTGCGGAATCACTAGGACTAGAGGATCTACTCTTGAACTTCATCTTGGATAGGGTTCTCCAATGTTTAAATCAAATAAAGCTGTGGTTATACCTATTACAGGGAATGGTTAGAGCTTATTAATAATCTGCCATGGAATATACAGTCAACCTTTGTAATCTATTGTGCTTTCAAATGCCTAATCGCTTCCAATTCTGCCATGATGGTCTCCAAGCCATGCTCCCCAAGTTACGGTTTCAGATAAACCCTTCTGAGTTCCCTGTGAGGAAGACTCTTCCCTTTCAGGAGAAGAAAACTTTTTATCTGCATCGCTGTAATTGAGAAACTCCTGAACAGCTTTTCTTCCCGTTCCCATGTAAACGTCAACTCTGGGCAAACCCGCAGCCACAAAAAATATTACAGTTCAGGGTTTCAGAGGGAACAGTGGCCTTGTTTCCAGGAGAATAGCCTGAAACACAGAGACTGCCCACAAGCAGCGATGCCCAAGGGACAGGGCAGCTCCAGGAAGCAGCTCGTGTTCTGGGACTGGAGCAATTCCCACTCCTGCACCGAGTTGAGCTCAGCTTCACCGCCAGGCTTAGTTTGGCTAATGGGCATTTCTGACCCTGATTTTCACTTCAAGAAAAAGTCATAGTTGGAATGATTTTGAAAAGCAGGATTTTCTGTACAGTCATAGGGTTTATAGTGGGCCAGCAGAAATGTGTGCATTAGATTAGTACTAGCTGGATACCCGGTGGTGTGTGGAGCTCCCACCAGGCTTCCAGGCCATAAGAAAACCCTCCTGGCTTTAGCATAGGGGCAGATCCACTTGTCACATGCCAACAGCACAATAAAAGGACTTGTTCAAGCCACGAGATGTAAGGCTCAGTGGAAAAATAGCCTTGAGTTACCTGGATGCAAAAGAGAGAATTCAGCACCTGTGGCAATGAACAAAGTCGGGCCCTGTTATCAGCTTGGACTGGTGCCACCAGCGGAGACAATCTGCCGTTTCCAGTGTGCCATTTCAGTTGAAACTGTTTGGACCTGACCTGGGAGTACAATGCTGGGATTATTGTCACAGCAGGCTTGGGAAGCAGGGCTCTCTTCCTGAAATTCACTGTAGTCTTTGCAATGAAACTAATCCGATTGTATCCTCCAATTCCCCTTTTTGCAGTACTGCCTGGGAGGGACACACACAATACGATCAAATTCTCTTCTCTGGCATCTCGTGTACTAACAAGCATTGTCCTACCAGCACTTCCCAGGGTGAGTTGGCTTCCCTAGTTCCCAGGTAACCCAATTTTTTTTTCCCCTCAATTTTTCAATTAAGCAGAAATTAATTCCACTTCTGTGAACCACTGGCCACATTCTGCTCCCAGGTACTGATAAAAATGCAGAATTAATCACTTGCCCACCAGTTCTGGGTGGAACCCCCAACCTCTTCATACCCGCAGCGCAACTTTTCATCAAGCA
>NW_009616375.1:5245-19120 GCF_000690535.1 Cariama cristata
AGGAATGCATGGCCGTTTACTGGAAGGGGTGAACTGAGGAGTTCAGAGGTTTTTTAAGTGGAGGGAGATAAGACAAAAAGAGCTCTCACTCTTCTGAGGCACAGATTTTTATCATATCACAAAAGCAAGCAGCTGAAAATATTCCAGTCACGAAGCATTGTGCCTTGAGAACGGGTTAGACTGCCTGCCCTTTCGTGCAAGACTGACTACCGGATGGGATCTGGGATGAAAACAAGTTCTTAAACGGGTTATACCTACTGCTATGGCTCACAGCCATTATCAGATCCTGAAGTCTTTTACATACCTCATTCTCTGTAGGTTCTTCTTGTCATTACCTGCAAGGAAGCCAGAACACGTGCAGTGTGCAGCTGTATTCCACCATCATCTCAGATGAACATTACCTTGAAAACCCTGAATGCAAAAAACACCCTCACTAGATTGGGGCTCGATGTTGAGTGGCAGAGGTAGTATTTTATTTTTTGAGCATCCCTCCTCAAGGATGCTAAAGAGTTTGTAAAACATCGCTAAACAAAAACAAAACATTGCCAACAACAAAAATGCAAACCTGCCGAAAAGTAAAACACAGCAGCATTCAAATATCAGAAAACGTGAGAGCTAAAGTGCTTGAGATAATTTCTTAACTACGCACAGTCTGAAGTCAATCTTCCCCGTATAAATATTATTTTTCAACAGCACCTGCCTGGCTGCATAGGTTTCTTCACCAGTCTATGGCAGGATAACACCACTAAGCCAGAGCCATTATCCAAAAGGGCTAGAAGCAACATATTTCTTTCTATCCCTCATACTAAAAGTAAGTTAATAAATAATATTCAAAGAAACACATTTTGAAGTTCAGGCAGCTGAAGTCGGACTTCAAGGAAAGTGACCATACGGTTTCCCATGCAGTGAAGTCGCTAGCACGGCCTGAAGCTGAACAAAGCTTTGGTGGGATTTATAAAGTGCTGTCTTTTAGTATTTTATGCCTGTCTTTAGTAGTGTTTTTTTTAAACAAGCACCGGGATTGAGAGTTAAAAAAATTCTGAAATAACAGACCAATTTTCAGTGGATGCTGGAGCCAGACAGACATTGCACAGTGCACACAAATATATTAAAACAAACCAAAAAGCAACCCAAACCAAAAAAACCCACACCCCAAAACCTAACCCAATTATGGTAAACCTTTTCATCCATAAAAACAAACACCCACCAAGCACCAAGAGCAAATCTGAAAGCAACATCTGCCTCCTGGTCCCCTGGCTCGTTCCAGCAAGGATGGTTACTACATGATACAAGCTCAGCAGCAATGGTCGTGAGCCTGAGCCTGCAGGCACTCAGTGCAAAACTCTCCCGGCATTCAGCCCCATGGGAGCGATCCAGTTTTCACCGAAGCCAAAGGGAGCTCCCTACAGACTTCAGCAGACCCTGGATTGGCCCCATAGATTGATAGCGGGAGCAGGACCTTGTTTTACAGTCACTGTTTTTCTATCCAGCCACAGAAGCCACCCCTTGGAATTCCTGAAGGGGTTTTCAATCTTCCCCTCCATGCATGCATTTAACATCCATTACAGTTAATAGCAGTTACACATGCATATCAATGGGAGAAAAGTCCCAGTCGAGAGGAATTACTGGTAGTAAGAAAAGAAACCCAGTAGAAACGCTGGGAATTGCTAAAGACCCAACTCCCTCGGATAAATCCATTTCCCTGTTTAACCAGCTGGCATCTGCCCGCCGGACCGTAATGCAGGAAGCTCTATAGTGTGTGTTTGTGTGTGCACGGGGTGTGATGTGCGCGCGCGGGGTGAGCAAACGGGCGGCGTTCTGCAGCGCGCGAGCCCGTCGGCAAGCCGCCTCCTGTCTCGGCGTCCCAGCAAGCGTCTTGAGTGCCGGCCATCGCCGCTCTCACTTGTGAGCCGTGGTGTTGTAATCGTCCTGTGCCACGGCTGGCAGGGAACGGTCTATCCTGAACTCTTCCTCCAGCCTGCCGGGCGCCTTCACTGAATCCCCCCGGGCTGCAGGTTGGCGACTGTCCGCGCCGCTCCCCTCCAGCCCCAGGATCTGTCTCTGCACCAGCTTGGAATAAAGGCCTCCTTCTTCCATCAGCTCCTTGTGCGAGCCCTGCTGCACCACGCGGCCCTTGTCCAGCACAATGATGTTGTGTGCCTTCTCCACAGTGCTCAGCCTGTGAGCTATGACAAGCACCGTGTGGTTCTGCAAGTCGCCATAAATCGCCTGCTGAATCTGTGCGGGAGGAAAAGACGTTAGTGCCTGAGCATCACTGGCTCCACTTTGGAAGGGAGAACTTTGTCGTCTGCGTTAAGAAACCTCTGGACAGGAGCTTTGCTCCCCTCTGGCTACGCAAAGGACACAAGACTCCCTGCGGCACTACCAGCACCAGCACGTCCATCCCAGCTCCTGGCTCTCGCTGTGCAGCCCAAAAGGCCGTCTCAGTCCAGCCAGCCCGCAGGTGCGGTATGCACACAGGTCTGAGCCTGCGAGCTGGGTTCTTGTTAGAGCTGGGCCCCAGATTTGGAGGCCATGAGGTATTGGCATGGACTGCAGGAAGCCAATACCTGGTAAATGCAGCTGCTCAGAAAAGCGGGGCTGCTTCCTGGGTGTATCAAGGCAAAGCAAGAGCAAGCTGTTTTCCAGCCAAGAGACAAGACAGTAGCACTAAGGTCTAAACACAGGCAGATGGCCACCAGGCACATGTCACATTGACACCCTCGGCTAGCCAAAACCAGCCCCTGGCTGGCATGAGATGCCACGCACATGGCTGAGGACCTGTGAGCCAACGACCTGCTCCAAGGGCAGATGCTCGTGCTGCCCCACACCGTGGACCAGCAGCACTCATCCTCCAGGACCAGGAGACACGTCCTCACACCTCAACTTTGAACTAGCTTTCCTTCATGTCATTAAACCAGTGAGGCCAAACTGCTACTGGTAGGGCTGTTTGGTCATCACATCCCAGCCAGATAAACCAGCTCAGTTCACAGAAAGCTCAGGGCCTTTCCTGCAAGTGTGGCTTCTTTGGTGCCTCAGCTGGGATTTTAGCTCAGGCAGTCCTACTCTCCCTGCTGCAGTACCATTTTTTAGGGTCTTCCTCCATACCCTGTCCTAAAAGGCTGCACAGAGTTGCTGTATGCCAATTAACACTTTCCACATTCAAAAAATTGGCAGAGATCTCATCAGGTTTGTCAGGCATTGGCTTCTGTGAGCACAGGATTATTCCCTCCTTGGTGGCTACAGCAGTGTTGGAAGCAAATTCCTGCTCAGGAATTACCGTCTTACCCAAACCTCTGATTGCACCATGTCAAGACTAAGCTTGTCCACAGGCTGGAAATTGAAGCTACAGTCTTTCCTCCAAACCCAGATTGCTTCTTTGGCCCAAACACCCAAGTCACCTACTCACCGCATGTTCGCTCTCTGCATCCAGCGCGCTCGTGGCTTCATCCAGGATTAGGATCGGGGGGGTTCGGATCAAGGCCCTGGCAATCGCCACTCTCTGCTTCTGCCCACCCGACAGCTGGGCTCCTTTTTCACCTGCCTCTGTTGGGTCAAGAAACAGAGGAAGGGGTCAAAATAAAAATCAAGAGCTGCCATCAAGTTCAACCCCCAGCCACAGCATCAGGGATGGTGTCATGCTTTGAAGCAAAGACGAGGGAAATGCTTCTGCTCACTTGGCAGAGCAATTTAAGTGAGTTAAACATCCCTGACGCTGCAGCCCTTCCCTCCAGCAGCAAGTTCTCCACTGTTGTCCCAGGATTTGAGTGACTAATGCTCATGGAAACAATGCAGAGGAGTCCCTGAGCCTGGGAGCTCATCCAAACCCCCCTCCTTACCCATGCAGCTGCCATCTCCCCCTGCAAGTCGGGCTCTGGAGGAGGTGCAGCCGAGGCAGCCGTGAGGGGAAATCAGGACCTCTCTGCTGGCTCCCATAAACACAAACCATCATCAGTCCGACCTGCCTCCTCACAAAGTCCCACTGTCACAAACACATCAGCTTTTATCACTATGGATTTATCACAGGTTTATTTTCTTCCTCTGTAGGTGGGATGGTACACAGCTAACCGCTTGGGTTCTGGGCTTTTCTCCTGATCACCACACTGAAACATGGTGAGACTGCCAGTGCCACGTCTCTGTAACACTGCCAGGCACCAGGAGCCAGACCGGTCGGGATGGGATGGGATGGGATGGGATGGGATGGGATGGGATGGGATGGGATGGGGGACACTCACCCTGCTGCTACAGAGCAGCAGCAGAAACACTCTCCTGAGATGGGCTTAGAAATCTGTAACAGCTCAGTGACCCCAAAAGGCAGCCAGGGTGCTGCACCTCTCCATGTAGCTGCCTCTACACCACCACAGACCCGTGTCCATCACTACCTGCCAGACTTTCCACGCAAGGGGAGAGGCTCTGCCTTCCCTAGGCAATGCTTTCAAGTGTGAATGGAGAGATTTTGGTACCTGTGTGGTAGCCGTCTTGTAACTCCGTGATGAAGGCGTGCGCGTTGGCCTTCTGGGCAGCCTGAACAACCGACTCGAAGGAGGCTGAAGTTAAGCCATAAGAAATATTATCCGCAATAGACCGGGCGAACAGCACCGGCTCTTGGCTCACCAGGGAGATCTGCAGAAAGGAAGGGAAGAGCAGGGGGTCGGGAGCAGAAGACGCACCAGCCAGCGTCTCAGATCATCAGCATTTACTCCTGCTGGGTAAGCACTCAAGCGGGCAGAGCCCCACCATTAAACCAAGATATAGAAGTGCCTCCGTGGGAGCTTCCAGTGAAAATACTAACAATGGGGTGCCCAGTGGCAGCCCCAGCCCAGTTTGCATCATCTGCTGGGAAGCCGTTTTGCAGCAAAGAAACCTCATGCAATGCTGGTATGTTAGCATCTGGGACGGGCTTCCCCCTCCAAGATCCTGCTGTGGTTTTGCTCCAGACCTGTCATTCCCATCACTGTTTGCTCTTCCCATAATGGGAAACCTGTTGCTGGGACAAGGCAGGCTGGAGAGACTGTCTCCCAGGCTCTTGCTGATTTTCCATTCAAGGCCAGTAATCATATTTGGGCCACGTGAATGAGGCCTCCTGCATCTTTTAATCCAAAATTAGCAAGTTAGGGACATAGCTGCTGCAATTCCTTAATTGCTTAGCAACAGCCTCCCTGTCCTACCTTACAGCCGTTGCTGCTCACTCTCGCGTTCAGCCTGCTTTGTCAAACCCTCAATATTGAAATAAATTACACCCTCCAAATTATTGCTCAGAACTGGACACGAAGAGAGCCAGCGGGACACGGTCATATTTTAATTGACTTCTCACCAGGCTTCCTAAACTGAAAGACTAGCTTGTCTTTTAATTTTCGCTCAGTACGGGCAGGGAATGTAAATTAGTCACACTGACTTTGGCTTTCCAGCCTGTCTCTGATCAATTGTTTTCAGGTTTTCCTGCTAACTGCTGAGGCCATTCGCTCTAGGGGCAAACAAAGAAGGCAGTTACTTGCAGAGGAGATGAAGGCTGATCTGTGCTGACACACAGATGAGAGCCGAGGGGCCCGGACCCCTCTCCTAGGCAAACCACCCAGCTCCTCTGCTGCTCCAGCTGCTGCCAGCATCCCACGACGTTTAACTCCCCATTAGCTGAAAATTACTTTAAGATCTTAAGGTAGAAAGTGCTGGAGGAAAACTCTTTTTCCAAACCCAATTTAGATGATAATTAATCCAGCAACCAAAACCATATTTCGACTGCATTGGCCAAAAAATACAAAACAAAACATGTTTTTTGTTCTGTTTTTGGAAAGCTTCCCCCTCCCCATGAAACCACTCTCCATCCCTTTCCCTTCCGCCCCCACAAATTATCTGAATTCATTTCCTGGACCACCTCCAGCCTCCAGCTCTCTGAACGTTTTAGAAGTTGCCAGATCAAATCCAAAGCAACATGCAACACTACCATCCATCCCCTCTGATCCCGGCAGGTGATAGCTAGAATACACGTATCAGTCGCTCGTACCACTGAGTGCAGGTACTTGTGATCGTACATGTTAATGGGACGCCCGTCCAGCAGCACCTGCCCGTCTTGCAGAGGGTAGAAGTTCTCCAGGATGTTGACACAGGAGCTCTTCCCGCTCCCTGAAGGACCCACCAGTGCCGTCACTTTGCCGGGGTGCAGGGTGAAGGACACATTCTGCAACATGGATGGGAGAGCGTGCTCAGGTCCTGGTTTTTCCCATAGTGCTTGGGCACTATGCAAGAAAAGTAGCTGAAATCCAGCCACGGTGACCCTCCACCTTGGTGACATGCCACATCAGCCATCTCTCCTGGCTCTGAGGAAGGAAGAAGCCTCCAACATTGCTTCAAATTTGCCTGCTGATGTAGCAGGACCTCTAAAAACTACAAAGCAAACTAACTTCTTTGCTGTCTCCCCCTGCCTCATGACCCCAGCCCCTCTCCCATGGAAACAGTCTGAGGCAGCTTGGCACAAAGCCCTGTACCATGCTGATGTGTTTAATGCCTGAGCGGGGAACAAGGGTTTTATTAATAAATCTCATTCCTTGTAAGGAAAGCTGGCCCTAAACACCCGCTGTTCCTTATAATCTGTTTTCCAGCATGCTGTTGAGCCTGCCTTTACGCATCCCCAAAAGGGCAGCTGACATTTCTTGCAGGCTGGGGATCGGTTATTGCCGCGATGGAGAAGCAGCGCGTGATGCCTCGTGGCAGGGAGCGCTCTGTGCCCGCGGGGCTCACCTGGAGGACCTGCGTTGCAGAGCGAGTGCGATAGGAAAATGTCACGTTTTTGAACTCCACCTTCCCATCCACGTGGTCTGGGGCCAGGGACCCATCATTCACCATCGTTGGCTTGCGGTCGATGAACTCAAACACCTTCTCGGCAGCTCCCACTCCCTGCATCAGGCCGCTGTAGACGGAACCGACGGACTAGAAGGGAAGAGGCAATGGTGAGACCCTCCCATGCGATGGAAAAGTCAGTCAGTGCCACTTGTAAGGAGAATGGGTGAAGCATTCCCAAATCTTCTATCACCTGACATTAACTACAGTCATCAGACGCAGGAAAAGAAAGCTCTTCCCCCTCTGCAGGGTATGGAGGGGATATATGGACACATCCAGGGAAAGGGCATCTAAGGGGGTTTTGTGCATGGGTAGACTCAGAGGGGAACAGAAGGAAACACATGGATTGGGAAGAGAAGACATGCACCAGGAGATCCATGACTCAAACTTCCAACAAAATCCTCTACTTATCTCTCTTTGCTCAAGACCAGCAGCTCCCCAACCCAATGGCTGGACAGAGTCCACGTACGGCAGCACATCGCACCAGCCCCTGAGGACGGCCAGCTCATTCCCTAGCACACGGGTCTCAAATGCAGAGCAGCTCCAGGCTGGACCCTTCCAGACAACCATTTGGCAGCCAATAAGGCTATTGCCTGCCAGGATATGGTCCTAGTGGATTTACCATTGCGCTTTCCCAACTACAACTGCTGCATGCTGACACTGGCTTCCCTGGAATAAACCCTCGTCACGTCGGCTCTTTTCAATATTAAACCTAGAGCTGCGGAACAGCTTGTACTGAAACTGCCCCTCCCAACAGGAGGGGAAAAAAAAACCCCAAACCAAACCAAACCCACACCAAACCCACAGCCTGGAAACACCACCAGAGCCTGCAGTCATCCGAACAGATGGTGAGAGCTGGGTGAGCTCCCTCCAGCTCTGCTGTGCTGCTGCACAAAGGCTGAAGCACCACCGAAACCACGCTTGGCTGCAAGGAAACCTCGACTTAATCATTTCGGTCTCGATTAGCCAAGCTTACGCCTTTGCAAGGGGAAGGCAGCCCTGGGTGGGCTCTACCATTCCACCCACAATCCCATCTTGCTAATGCACTGCCAACGCAGCAGCTTGCAGCCTATTCCAGGGGGAAAAAAAGAATTTCAAAAAGTAATATAATTAAGTTTTTAATGAAGGCTGAAATTTAACAGACAGCTTCGTAATCCCTGCATCCTTCATGCCAGGAAATGTGCTTGGGAGGCAGCCAAGCCTCTGCCCTTCAGTGGGGCCAGCCTGACCCCTTTGGTCCCAGTTGCCTTTTCAAGGGGATAAGCTGCTTCGGGTGCGTTCGGGTTGTGAGGCCACAGCAGGAGGGAAGTGGGGAGCAGAGGGGAGAATCAGCCCATCGGTGGGCAAAGCCACAGCACCAAGGAAACGTGTCACGGGAAAGTCAACACTGGATCTAGCCCTGTGACCTTCTAGAAGATAAACATCATCTTGATATGGGGTAGCTCAGAGGGATAAAACGGACTCACCTCCATGCAGTCTCCTAAGACAAACTCGTAAATGATGAAGGATATCAGGCTTCCGCTTGTCATTTGCCCTGAGATCACGAGGTGCCCACCGTAGTAAAGGATGCTGACCTGGACCACCAGGAGGGTCAGCTGAAAGTGAGAAAACACCCCAAAATCAGCAAGGACAACTGATATTTTGGTGCATTTGTAATTACCCACACAACAGCCCACAGTTCACGTGCTGACATTTATTCTTTGAGCTCCAAACTGAGCATCCCTGAGAGCACGCAGCTGACAGCCCTAGCAGCGAGCATGGATGTGAGAAGGGAAAACCAACTCAAGTACATGGGCTGATGCTGGGCTGGCATCTTTCAACAAAATAGAAGTCCAGAGTGGCAACAACCAAGGAGCGAGAATTTATCTGAAATAACAGAGCATCTCATGAACTTCTTTTTTGGACTAATGTCCTCGAGCATAATAATCTACGCTCAAATTATCTAACGCATGCAGTCACCTCGCCACTAAAATAAACTTCTGTTATATGAGTGTGACACATTTTAATTTAGAACAAAAAATCAAGCCAGGAGTTAATGCAAAAAAATCCTCCTTGCATGTACAAGTCCCTGAAGCATGACCTCAACTCTTGCCTGAAATCAGTGCGGGGGGGGAGGGGGTACCACCTACTGTAGAAAGGAGACAGATCAGCTCTGGTATGACAAATACCAGCCCCTGCATTTATTCGGCTGGTTTTGTTCCATGCTGCCCAGGCGCTCAGAAAAGCGCCCATGCCCTGGTACTCTGTGCGACATTTGCGGTACAGGCTGTAAATTCACATAGACAAAAATACTGGGGAAGAACAATCTTCCTCTATTGCTCTGCCCTGATCTGACCTTAAGATGCTGTGAATGACTCTACCAGGGCTATGCTGAGTCCATCAGCTTCTTTCGACATGAGCCCTGCAGGAGCAGTTTTTGAGGGGTTTTTTGCCTTCTTTGACTTGGCAGAATCTGTGCTGACCCAGTTCACGCTCCGGCTTCACCTGGGAGCCCAGGAACAATGTTAAAAATGCTCTGATTTTGCTTCTAGACTTGGGAAGCCATAAAGTCTCCCATGGCTGCATGAGGGCACCATAACTTGCAAACCCTTCACCAGAGGCTACTTAGATCCTTGAATGTGCAAGGATAAGGGCAGCCGCATGTGAGGGTTTTGTGCAGGCGTAGTTATCAGCTCATGCAGGAGAAGTCCCAAACCATCTGGGCTTAAATGATTAAAAAGCATTTTGAAAAAAAAAAAACAAACCAGACCCAAAAGAACCCAAATCCAAACCAGAACCATCACCCACACACAGAAAATCTCTGTTTCTGAGCAGAAGCTCAACCGATGCCGTGGCTGTTTCCCAGCCGGAGCCCCGGAGATGAGCTGGCACAGGCACGCAATGCAGCAACACAGAAGCATGGGGTTTTCCACGACCTTGAGCGGTTATCAATTATATTCGTATTTGCAAGAGAAAACAGACTGTTCAGTGGCATGAGGCAGTCCTGCCCTAAGGGGGAATGGAATATATTTTTTGATGAGTGAAAAAAAAAACCCAAATCAAGAGACAGAGGATTACTGGCAGCGGAGATCAAGGCTGGGCTCGCCCCGCAAAGCTCGCTGGAAGCGGAGATGAAGCACATGCATCGCGTCACGTGCATTTTGGGATCCAAAGCAATGTCCCTTGCCCGTCCCCAGCCCCACGTAAGGAAGCCTCGGTGCTGGCCACCTACCCCGCTGGACCAGACGTAGTAGGTGTAAGCCATG
This sequence comes from Cariama cristata, assembly GCF_000690535.1. Taxonomy (NCBI): domain Eukaryota; kingdom Metazoa; phylum Chordata; class Aves; order Cariamiformes; family Cariamidae; genus Cariama; species Cariama cristata. Next base: position 15,325 of record NW_009616375.1, read on the forward strand.
GCCTCCCGCTTGTTGAGTTTGTACACCTGCTGCAGCTTCTGCCAGTACACATTTGCCTCCGCCTCCTCGTTGGCAAAACTGCGGACGGTCTTCATGGCGGAGATGGTCTCCTCGGCGGTGTTGTTGGCCTTGGCCAGGGCATTCTGCACATCCTTGGAGAGCTTCTGCAGGGAGCGGGGGGAGGCAGAGGGGGCTCAGTAGGCACCGGGCTGCCCGTGGCACATCTCCCCGCACGCCCCGGGCTCTGCTGGGCTTGGGAAAAGAAGGCACAGTGACATTTTCCAAGGCCGTGGGCAACAAGGCTGAGCACTGGGATAGATCCCACGCCTCCGGACAGCCACCAGGATGCTGTGCCCAGGAGGAGGATGGATTCATTTTGCTGTCCCCGAGCAGGGACCTGGGTTGCAGGAGGTGAAGTGCCGTGTCCAGGGCCACTTGGGAAGCCTGCGGCAGAGCTGTTGTTCCCAGTGCCCTGAGGGGACAGGGTCAGCCTGGCCCAGGAACCCTTCCAGGAGGTTCCCAGTCAGGGCCAGGTCTGGAGACCAAGGGCAGCTCCACTCCTCCCACGAGGGCCCGACCCGCAGGAGGAGCCGCGGCCAGGTGAGGCAGCACCCGAGGACCCTGTTTTGGCAGCACCTGTGCACGCCGTGTCCCCAGCACAGTGGAAAGCACCCATAACTGATGTGGGGAGCAGCAGGGCAGGACTCGCATGGTCCATGGAATGTGGCATTAGCCATGGGGGACTGCCCTTGGCCCACACTAGCCCCTGGCAGAGGGAAGGGGCTGGGCACTGGGTTTGACCCCCACTGAGTCACTCCAGAGGGAGAGCAGAGATTGCCTGAGGACAGGCAGGCACATACGGGACATTCCACAGCCAAGCCACCTCTTCTGTCAGCCCCGAGATGTTTCCACTCCTGAGCATGAAGCAAGGTAAGAGCCAAGGCTACACTTGTCTGCCCACGCAGGTTTAATGCCGCCTTCCTGCCCCCACTGCCAGCTGCAAAGCACTCGAGCATCGGTCCCACCAGCTCCAAGGCCACCCACAATCTCCATGATGGCTTCACGAGGGGAACAGCCCAGTGTTGCAGCACACCATGGCCATGCCAGCTGCTCCTGCCTACCTTGTAGTACTTCCCATAGACATCAGACACCAGCATGATGATGGGGAAGCCCATGAAGGTGACGAGCGAGAGTTTCCAGGAGAGGCTGAACATGAAGAAGATCACCCCCGTGGCCTTCACCACATTGCGCAGGAAGATGTTGATGTTCTGGGAGACTAGGTCGCTCACAATGGTTGTGTCCGATGTCAGGCGGGAGATGACATCTCCTGCAGCAACGAAGGGTTGGGGAAGGGGAGGGCGGGGACACATCACCATGGTAGGTCACTGCCTAGTCACATCCCATGTCCTGTGCCAGGGACCAGATGGAGCTCCCCATTCAACCCAGCCCCTTGCTGGGGGTCTGAAGGGTGGCACGGAAGGGGGGCAACTCTCCACCACTGTGGACGCAAAGCAAAACAGAGGAGCTTGAATTGCTGCATGCACCAGGGCCATGAAATGCATCTGAAGGCACGAGCTATGTCCCTGGGTCACCAAGGATGGCTGCAGGACAGCAAAGGGGACTGCGGCAGCACCCTGCACCGGAGGGCACCCCATGGGCACGCAGGGGGGCAGCAGGTGTGTGGGTGGAGTGTTTGCTGGGCTGCTGAATGCACCTCCAGAGCTGTCAACCCAACCCCAAGTTCATTTCTAAATGACACCGGGAGCCCTCCAGGAGCTCACCAGGGACCGCTGGCACCTTTCCCCACCATCCTGGCGGGCCCAGCTCGGGCCGGGCACAGCACACCCTGAGGAACACGAGGTGGCTTCGGAGAGGGCTGTTTAGGTTTAGCCGTGGGCCCTGCAGCCTGCAGCCGACCCAAGTGACCCTGGGGACATGGGTCCAGCTACTAAGGGGTGAAGCCCTTTGGTGGAGCTGAACGTTACAGCCAGCAAGTACCACCCTGAATTCCTAAATACTTGACCCGTGTTTGAGTCCAGCTGAATTCCCATGCTTTTGTGTAAGTCCAGGGTTACCCGTATCCCACTTACAATAACATCTCTGGTGTCCTCAGCTACCAGGGCACCGTGCAGCGCTTGCTAAATACGGCAACAGCCTCAAAACTAAAAATACCACTGAGACGAAATTAAATGTGCGAAAAGTTACACCAGGCTGAGACCACACCAGAGTAGCACGGACCGGGACAGCACTGAATTGCTAGCAGGGAAAGCAACAAGCCCACCCAGCAAGCTTCACACTTCTGAGGTTCCCGATGCCCGGAGCAGAGCTGGAGAGCGGCCGACCAGCAAGCACTGACGGGAGGTACAGGAGGAAGAAAATAGGTGTTTTGGGGATGACTGGAGATGAGCACATCAGCCCCGGGACTGCTGGATGTCAGGCTGATCGGTGGCAGTGGGACATCCCCAGGATGCTGGGCAATCCTGTCCCAACCCCACGGTGGGAGGCAACCAAGAGGGAAGAGCTTTCTGCTGCTATTTCTGAACACGAGCACTTGGGTGCTGTCTCGGGTTGCCCCCAATCTGCTGCGTGCTTGGTAGGGCAGGCCAAGGGGAAAAAATATTGGGATGGGATAGAGGGGTTAGAGCAAGTCTGGGGGAAAGAGGAACCAACCTGTGCGATTCTCATCGAAGAAACTCATCTCCTGAGACACCAGCGACCTGAAGAGGCAGTTGCGAAGGCGAATGTTCAGTCTTGCAAATATGAGCGTAAAAACGCCACCCCGGATACCTGCGGCAAATGAGCTAATTGCAGATAAGAAACGTTATAGACCAATGGACACAAAACCCGCTCCTCAGCAACACAAACACCCCGACGCCTGGGCCAAAGGCTTGGGCAATGCTGCGCTGGTACCATTTTCCACCCTGGGAAGCGATGGCTAAACCAGCCCACACCTCTTCTGGGTGCTACCAGCGTAGGGATGGCTGGTCCTAACCCCGGTAGTGACAAGCTTTGGGAGGGGACACAGCGCTGTCGGGACAGTGTTCCCTGGGGAGCCCGTTCCCTGTGTCCTCTCCTGCTCCCCCACCACCAGCAGACGGACGTGGAAGGCTACGCAATGGCCTCGCGACTGACACCACGGCCGCTCTGCGCCGTGACAGTGCAGAGAAATCAAAGTGCATCCCTGGGGTCTGGCAGGGACCCGGCAGAGCGACTGCAGGTGAGACAGCCCGTGCCCACCGCCACCATGAGCTCCTGTGGGAAAACCCCAAACTCCTCCTCGTCAGGGTCAAACCCAGCCCCTGCGATTACCTTCCTATGGCGAGCAGCGACATGACCAGCACTGCCGTGGAGAAGCGGTCCATGCTCTTCTGCACCACGATGCCATCGATGGCCAGCCCTGTGTCGTAGGGCAGGAAGGTCTCTCCTGCCGGACAAGCACAGGACATGAAGTTTCAGCCCCACCACACGGGATTGGCACGGGACCTGTATTTCCAACTGCGACAGCCCATGGACAACCCCATCCCCACTGCAGAGATACTCGGCCATTGCATGAGATGTCTCAGGAGGTGCAGCCCTTAGTGGCATGCAGGGATGTTTCATTTCCAAGTGTATTTTATCACCTATTGCATTTTTTTTCCCCATTGCATTTTTTATCGAGCCCGTGCAGGATGTGCCACCCAGCACCCCCAAAAAAGTAATCCTGGGGTGCTGCCAAGCCCCCCCAATGGCTCCTTCCCTCCTGGTGAGGATGGGAGCACACCGAGGCCCCTCGCCCCGTCCCTTTGCTCACCCAGCG
>NW_009616375.1:19339-20655 GCF_000690535.1 Cariama cristata
AGCGCCACGTAGGTCCAGGCAAAAAGCCCCCAGAACCAGGGGTCCCTGATGGTTTTCCGCACCTCCGAGTAGAGCAGCAGCTTCACCATCATGTAGATGCCCATGAGGAGGCAGACGACGGCGATGAAGGTCCGCGATGCCCTGAGGCGCCGGGGGCCATAGGCCGTGTTGGTGGCCACCCCGATGGCAGCCCCCAGCAGCACGCAGCTGCGGTAGAGGCAGCCCCCCCAAATGTCCAGCAGCGAGTTGAAGATGTTGAAGTGCCGCAGGTCCTGCAGGACATCCCGGCCACCCCGGCCATGGGTGTAGAGCAGCGTGGTGACCACCACATCAGCCCCGCTGAGTGCCAGTGTGCTGGCCACCGCCTTCCAGGCACGCATCCTCGCTGCTGGGCTGGGGTGGGTGTCTCCGAGGTGGTGGTGGGAAGCCCTAGCACGGGGAGGACGTGGTCATGTTGGCCTCTGCTGTGGGGTGAGAAGAGAGGGACGGGGTTGTTATTCACCCTGGGGAAGTGGTGGGGAAAGGGAAGCAGGATGCGGGGACAACCATGCCAGCTCCCCACTAGCCCGTCCTGACCCCAGACATCACTATCTACTCCTCCCTCCCTTCTCCTGCTGCATACACTCCAAGATATTTCGTAAAGTGAGACACACAAATGAGGACAAACTTCCCTCCCAGATGCCTCCACCCATCCTGAATCCCAAAGCAGAAATCTGCTCGTCTTGGTGGGAATCTTCATCCCCGCTTGGTGTGGCAGCTGCGGGGCCAGCCAGGAGGTCCCCAGCACCTGGGTGATGCTGGGACATCTGCGCAGCCCACGTGTCCTGCGCTACGGAGCCGTGTAGGTGTTCAGCTTGGACATTCGTGATCCGAGAGTCCCTCCCCACCTTTCCCAGGACAAAGCTGAAACCGAGTATTCAATCAAAACCATAAGAAAGCAGAAGGGAGAGCAACTCGGCTTTGTAACAGACGCCCCTCATCAAAAAAATAATAAATCATAGGTAGAGCCGCCTGTCACACCTTGCTGACCCCAGCCCTCTTAATTTGGGGCAACCCACTAAACCCTCTGCGCGGTCAGCATGCAATTCAGTGACACAACAAAAATCCCAAGAGGAAATTAAAAAGGGGTTGTGGAAATCCACAGCGGCGTCCCGTGGGAGAGGGAGGCTCTGGGATGGGACGCTGCCTTCGCTGTCACCGGTGGGTCTGACTGGCGGCAGCAATGGTGGGGCTGGATCTGAATTGACACAGAAAAGGGTGAAAAGCTCGACGTCCTTTAAACCGAGGGAGCTGCCCACCTGCTCCTGCGCCGTACG
>NW_009616376.1:0-5441 GCF_000690535.1 Cariama cristata
ACCGTGTGGGAGACTTGTGAGGATGTGGGTACTTCATCAGTATCGGAGGGTGATGGGAGGAAGGCAACCTGGAAAGCAGTCTCCTGAAAATGAAGGGGAGGTGGGGGGCTGTTAAGTTGTGCTGAAGGTCAGTTGATGTGCAGGTAAACTGGTAGGGAAGCTGTGAGGGAGAGTTAGGTCCTGGCAAACACCCTGCTCTGATCTCATGCGATAAGAGTACGTGGTTGTCCAGTGAGAGGTCACAGGGGTGTTCATGAGCACGCTTTTCTTCTCTTCTCCTTCATTCCTTCCTTTCTTCCTTTCCTCCCACAGTCCCTTCCTTTCTTCTTCCCTTCCTTCCTCCTTTCCTCCCTCTTTTTCTCCCTTCCTTCTTCCCATCCATCTGTCCTGCTGACCTTCTTTTATGCCTCCCTCTCTATCCTTTCCTTCCTTTGTCCTTTTCTTCCTCCCTCCCTTCTTTTTTCCATCCTTGCCTCTTTCTCTCCCTCCCTTCTTTTCTTCCTTATTTTCTCTTCCTCTTTCCCATCCATCTGTCCTTCCTCCTGTCCTTCCCATCTGCTCTATTTCTGTTAATGGAGGAAAAACAATAAAAGGAAAATAAAGCAAAGTATTTCATAAGGGACAGATAAGGATCTTTAACATAATCTCCTGTCTGGAGTAATTGCTAGTGTTTTATTTGTGCACAGAATACTACTGGTGTCTGGTTTTACATTTCTATTGTGTAATTTTCTGTGGGAGCGTTAGATTTGGGGAGAAATCAACCATATTATGTAGTTTGTTCACTGTGGGCCATTTGATGACTCCTAGCTCTGACAAGGAGTCCACAGGCTTCACAGGTTGGGGAGGAAGAGAGAGATGTTAATCCATTTGTGACACTTCGTTTGGGAGCCTTTCCTCATTCCCTCTGTGCATCTCTTTCTCAGGTTTTATGAGCTGATGGTCATTCCACCTCTGTAAGCAGGGGGAATCCAGGTCAGGCAGTTTGGGCTTGGCATTCAGACTTGGACTCAGGCTGAGCCTTGCTCAGTGCCTTTCTCCTGCATTAACAGCTTTCATTTCACCCCTGAGTCAACCACATGCCATGTCCTATGGCTAATGGTTAATCCCTTTGAAGACAGTTACAGAAGCATGAATGCATACTTGAGATGACTAAACAGAGTCCCTGGTAACATCCAGTTGCAGAGGTGATTGATAGAGGTTGTTCCCACTGCCGTTACTGTCAGAAAAGTTAAACTTTAAATCCAATATTGGGAGACTCTGTGTGTGTGTATGTGTGTGTGTGCATGTGATATTTTAGCAGGATTGTTGGCTTCTACAGGGACAATATCTTCAGTTTTCCTTTGGGGAAGCCCACTAGACTTAGAAAGGAGAAAAAAGGGGCTGTCCTGTCAATGTTATATTGCACCTGTATATGAAACAGCACTGAAAACTACTCTGAGTTACTGCATTATATGTGGAACAGATGCCAGTAAATGAAACAGAGCCCGTTATTCTGTGAATCCATTTTTGCATGTAGCCTTGAATTGTGCCAAATAAACTGGTCTTGTTTGTATCATCAGATTTCTTCAAGGTCTAGCTGAAATCTGTATCCTTCAAATTCCCCTCTGTGAAGCAAGCTCAGTCTGAGAGCAAGCTCCTATTGCCTAGGAGCCTATACATGTCCAAAGTCACACCAGATCAGAGTCTGGTCCCAACACAGAAACAAAGTCTCCTGACTCTCAGTCTAACCTCTTCTTTCAAACCTTCCTGTTTCCTGACATATGGCTATTCTAGAGATAAGAATAACATATAAGTAACACAAGCCTGTCTCTTGCCCTATTTTTTGATGTGCAAAAAGATTCCTTTCTCTCTGTGAAAATGGGTTTCCTGGAGGGCACTGTGCATTGTTGATATGTCCATTGAAGAGGGGACAGAAAGATGGGGGTCTTTTTAGGTAGCATGCACATTGCTGTCGCACTCATTCTGTGTACCCAGCTCTGTGGCAAGGAGCCGTTTTCACAGGGAGAATATGGGGATGAAGAGCATCAGGGAAGATGTCAGTTGTGCCACTGTGCCAGACCTGCATGTTCAGGGAGCGTCACTGTTAGGATTTGAGAGACCCTCAGAGAGAAGACGGTATTAGAAAAATTTTCCAGCAGGCTGCTTCCAAAGGCAGCATGTCCCATTGCAAGAACAGAACAGAAATTTCCCATGCAGAGTTTTCCCCCTCCAGTGGGAACAATATGACCTGTTAAAAATGGTGTCCCAGGGTAGCCAGTGCCTCCTTTTTTCTGCACTCTGCTGTACTTCTGCAGCAAACCATACCAGCTTTACAGCGGTGTCCTGAATATCTCAAGAGAAGTTACTTTTTGTGAGGTTAGCTAAGCTTCTGAAAAACAAACCTGAAAACATGAAAGCTCCTAGTTGGACCTGTTCCGGGAAAGGATGAACTGGAAATGCAGAGGTATAAAGTGCACTGTAAGGAGTGTATTCTCCATGGGAACTCTAGAGGATGGATGGAGCTGCCAGTGCACTGGTGGGGTTAGTTAAAAGGCACTGATTTTAAAAGTGATGGCAGTTATGCAGAGGAAGAACTTGCTTGGGCATGTGGAGGATTTCTGTCACAGCATCTGAGGCGAGGATTGGTATCTTTTTTGAAAGATATGCTATAGTTCAACCAAAAGTTATGGGATGAATGCCGAAATTACTGGGTGAGGTTTTTTCTGTGTGTCAGGCTTCTAGTCCAACCTTCTGAGCAAGTTATTGCCAGACTTAACATTGTAGATTCCAGCAGTCCTGCCCTCATCTTTTTTCCTGTTGATACATTTTGATTTAAATATGTTTTTTTCTTAAGAGTCTTGTGCATGGCATGTGAGAAGGTGCTGCAAATGTACAATAGGCTACGTGAAAATGCTGGATGACCAAATGAACTGTGGGGAAAAGAAACTGATTGTCAACGAAAGTGAAACAGATGTTGAGCACAGTTTTTCCTGGCTGTGTGAAATGCCAGCAAGGTCAGAAACTGGAAAACTATTTCAGAGCAATAAGGGGGTGGGGGGGAGGGAAGAGGATTTTAAAATAAGGTCACAGAGGGAGATTTAAAATAGATAACTATCCTTTTAACTCAGGCCCACTCCTATGCTAATTAGCATTGTTATGCCTTGATTATTTCTCCCATCTGTGAGTGAGTGTGTCTCACTCCATTCTGTCCTTACTCTTAAAGTGAAGACCATCTGGGTGAGGTGCCTCTTTGTACGATTAGGGCCCGTCCTATCACAAACTGGTCAGCACTCATCCTAGCTACGAAGTCTCTCTTGAGGCCCATGTCAGTTCCACAAACACCAGAACCCACTGGTCTCAGCTGCTGGTGTCCTTGCTCCCATCCCCAAAGTGCTGTCTGCCCTTATCCCTTCTCCAGCTCACACCTGATGGTAGAAGCTGCTGGCAATAACAAGGCTGCCTCTAGTTTCCAGGCAGGGTGCCTGAGGGGAACTGGCTCTTTGGCTGCACTGTGAGTTATATCTAACAGCAGGATGAAGGCAGAGCTTGGTGGATGTCATCTTCACTGCTGTCTGCAAGAAAGAGCAAGGGAGAGAATATAATTTCTAAGAGCTGTTGAGAGAACAGTACCTTCATCTAGGCATTTTATTTTAAAGGTGTGGAAATAATTGCAGAACTGCTGCTAGTGACATTGCTTCCTCTTGAGGGTAGGTGCTGAAGAGAGATTCGCAGGGCACCGAAGATGGCTGAGGATGGCTTAGTCCCAGGGTGGATTTTTAGATACTTCTCGTGGTTCACTCTAGGCTTCCATGGCTTTCCCTCAAGTTGTCTTTGTATGCAAGTACCATTAAAGCTGAAGTAAGCTGCCAGGTCTAGATAGCTTTTTTTCTGTCCCGGTTCTGTAGTTTGAGTCTTTGGTGTCTATTTCCATTTTGTTTCCCAAAAGGTCAGACTTTGCTCCTGTGATGAGTTGTGCGGAGTGCTGGCTGCCACAGTGAGCTTGTCTGAAGGTACCTCCATGACACTGGCAAGAGGGAAACAGCATGTTAATGAGATGAAATGGCAGGAGGACATTTGAAAATACTGCATTTTGCAAGCTCTTCAAATGCTTGCATAAAAAAAATGTTTGGGAGCCTTGTCTTCTGTCAGACAGTGTAAGGCCTCTGCATACTTATCCAGGATGCTTATACCTGGGGATGCTGAATCATAAATTTTTGCCAGACTCTCTTCAGCACCAAAGACTGCTCAGTGCTTTGGCAAGGAGGCTGCTCATGCTCTTCCATCTCCACTATGAAATGAAGTAGCCTTGAAATTGCTCTGATTTATACAATCATTTAGTTTGAAGTGCCGCTTTCCTTCCCACAGTACCAAGAGGTTTAGGCACTTTGTGCTGTCCAGCGGCATCAGAAGAAGGATCTTGAGGCAGCCCACTGTCAGTGTTTCCATCTGTTTCTGAGCTGTAAAAAAACAAGTCTACTTTGAAGGGCCCTTATACTGTGTGCATAAGCGGCAAAGAAAGGACTGTGATGCTAACTTGCTTCAGTGTAGGCAGTTTTCCCTAAATGTGTTGGAGGAACTTGTGTGCACACGACAGGGAAGAATAAAAGTTGCTGCTGGTGATTTTGAGCCAAATCCTCAGAGGAAGGAAAGGTATCATCACAGCCTTGGGGGGAAAAAGCCATAAGCAAGACAAAGACTGCATGCCAGCTGTAGCAAAATCACCTGTGCAGTTAAGAGAAGACCTTAGCTCATAGGCAGAATAGTGGATCCAATCCCTCCTACCCACTACAGGCAGTTCTGGGTTCACCATGTCTATGTATCTCCCTGTCCTGTGTAGTTAGGCCCTGAAAGGAACCTGATCTTCCAGCTTACTTACAAGCAAGTTGACCTGTCAGGAATGCATGAATATCCTTGAACATCACTGGGACTATTTGCAGACTTAAACTTGAGCACTTGCCTAAGCAGTCTGGTGAATGGAACTAGCTGGGGCTGTGTGCAAGGTGAAGATAACCATGCCTACAGTTAGGTTTCCTCTTCTCTCAGCCCACATGGCTGCCTATGTGTTTTAAACTGTGAGCAGGCCATCTTGAGTGTCCTTTGGTGAGCCTCAGAAGAGCCAAATGAAAATTAAATTAGTGACACTGCAAATTATTTAAACTAAGAATAACAAATGGACTTCTGTCCTGCAAAAACAGTATTTGGAAGAAATTGAAATGATGCACTATATCATGTCTGATGGCCTAGAGATGTCAGGGAGAGAAAGATAATTAAATTAAATACCTAATATTTGCTGATGAGGTTAATGGTTAACTCAGCTGACCTGTGAAATCAGGTGCTTGTACATTTGGAGGCATTTTGGCATCTTTTTCATCTTATCCTTATCCTCTTTACATCAGCAAAGTGATAGCTTTTTCTCATTCTACCCTCATCTTCTTAGCTTTTGCAAAGAGAAGGCAAACTTC
>NW_009616376.1:5472-67269 GCF_000690535.1 Cariama cristata
AACGCCCCCCCCCCCCGCCCCCAGAGTCATGCTAGAGCATTATTAGTACAAACATATATGCAGACTTGTGCACACACTGGTCCATCACAACTGCAACAGGAGAGGAGTTAATTTGGAAGTGTTCAAGATCTAGAGTTACATTACATCAGAGAATTTCTCCACTGGGGAAGTGTGAAGAAAAGAAAAGACTTCTTTTCTAAGCCATTTTTAACTTGTGATTCCATAAAAATGCTGGAGATCCGGAGAGACCCCCTCCGGGAGTGGTCCTGTGAAATATGCCAGCAGCTGGATGGTACAAATTTGGAAAACATTGCTGTCCTTAAGGAAGAGAACCGAAAACCACTGGGAGAAAGCAGTGCATTTTCCCAAATAACCCTTCTCATTCTGTATTAATGTTTTGGAGAGGAACAAATGCGTATTCTTTTGATAGCATTGGGAAGCAAGCTACTCATGGAAAAGCAGAAATCTCCCCACCATAGCTCACAACAGGGAAGTGTTGAAATGTCCAGAATAGTGAGTTTCTTTTGCTTGGTTTTTTTTTTGTTTTTTTTTTTTTTAAAGCTGCAGTTCTTTAACAACTCCCTTGACAAATTAAAGAAATGCCAAGTGACATCAGGATCGCCTTGTTTCATGGCACATTTCATGATGTTTCTTGCTATCAGTTTCATGGCAAAACTGAGTCCATTTCAGATCAATCACAAAGAACACAGGCACAAATAAGAGCTATAAATTGTTTTGAAGTTGAGGGATATGCAACAACTTGGGGTATTTCTAACTGGAGTTTGTTTGTGAGGCTGTTTCCATTCACAAAACCATGGTAACTGCTGGCTCTATAACCAGGGAGTAGATAAGATAAAAAATATAAGACAGGATTACCCTCACAGTGGTTGCATATCCTTCTCCTGACCATCAGCAGGGTATGCATGGGTCCAGTAACACTGCCTGAGGGTTACCATCTCTGCTTCGGTGGAAGGCCCCATCTCACCAGAGCCAGGTCCCTTCCTTGAGCCAGCCAAGGTTCCCCACCACCTCCAAGCCCCACCAGGGGAGCGAGAGGCAGCTTGTGCATCTGCTTCACGCCCCAAATGCTCCTGGGCATCTCACCTGACCCAGCGGTACATCCTTCTCCTGCAGCTTGCTGACCTGAAGGACTTTGCCATTGGCCAAAGCCAATGATTGTTTTTTTTTCTTGTTTCTTTTTCCTGTCACCCACTATCAGCCACAGCTGGAGATGGGATGCTAGGCTAGACTAGCTTTTTGTCTGACCAGGATGGTAATTTTTATGGGTGCTGAAATATGCTTGAGGATGGAGTGAAGGATCAGCATGTGGGCCTGTTTGACAAGGGAAAATGTTGAGTGTGGAGGATTTTTCAAGCAGGAGTGGAGGATATACACTTGACCGGGAATAAACGTATCAGCATCTCAGGGAGTCCTTCCTTAAGCAGCTACCCATTTCTTATGTTCTCAGTGCTCTGCTGCTGTCCTGGTGCCTGCTGTATCTCTTTCCCCAGCACTACCATCCACATTTCTAACAAAAACTCTTGCCTGGAGCATGCAGTATATAACATTTCTAGGGAGGAATGTGGGGGTGGAAAGACCACATGAGGTCATAAAATTTTTGTGGATTTGCAATTTGATCCAAAAAGTGAATTACCAGGTGCTTCTTCAGAGAGGGATTGGGGGTTATATTTAAATACCTCATTTAGTAAGGCCTTTTACTACAGAAGAGAATCAATTCCATTTATTCTCTAAATGTGCCTTTGTTTTGCTATAACATAATTCCAGGATGATGTTTAAATTGATCAGTAGATTGAACTTAACAACTTAAGAATTAAAAAAAAAAAAAAAAAAGAAGAAGACGACAATGCTACATGTAATTTTTCCTAACACAGAGGATTTTACCAGGCTACTGAGTAATAAAACTTTTAAAAGGCAATACATTTCAGATGTTTACTTTCAGAAATTTGCCTTTATTTTGCAGGGAAGGGAGAGAGTAGAGTTACTGCCCCAGTACTGTAATCAGCACTTGAACTCTGTGTTCCAGGGCTAGGGTGGATAGGCATCGATCAATAGGCTTTAATCAAGGAGGGATGGCAGAGGAGCTTTGATAGCACTCTGCAAATGGATGTACTGCTGCTGGAATGGTTCTTACCTCTCGGGAAGGCTTCTTGTAACAGAGGGCTCATAGGAAAGGTGTTACACTGCTGAGAGCTGTAAGCAGGTTGTGACTTGGCTGGGAAGATGTTGGGTCTGCTCCTGGTTCTCAGGTAGACAGAGCTGCTGGAAACACAGGTTGCATTTTCTTGCTGCTGTGTTTCTGAACAGCAGTGTTGAGCGTTGGTCTCCCACCCCCTTGTTCAGGCGTTAAGCTGGAGGCAGTAACGGCACTGCTTATGCATGCTTGGAAGGCAAGAGCCTGTGATCAGTGGCCTGTTTATGCAGGGACACCTGGAAAGCTCATCCAAACGAGCTTTTAAAGTGCATACATTAAGCCATATTGGATCACCACTTCCACTTTATTTTTTACCTAGCTCTAAACCAGCCTCAATTAAGATCACTTTATTTCTGAAGGTGTGTCCCACCATAGTGTAACTGAAGTACTTTAGAATCACACTTAGAGTTAATTCAGATGTAGTTTTGCAGTCTGCCCTTGTGCCAACAGTCCTAAAATGCCTCCCCTTTGCTGCTTAGTCTGGGCTAAATTTCCAGTCCCAGCTGAGTCTCCAGGGGAAACAAGAGAGCCCCAGCCCACAGCGCTGCTGTGGTGTTACACACAAGGTGTTACACAGAGGCAGGGAGAAGTCGTCTTGGAACCATGCTCAAGAGGATGGCAGAAGTGGTCGAAAAGCGAGGCGGAGGGGATAGGACTGGGATTTGAGGAGCTGGACACCAATCAGTGGGAAATGAGTGAGTAAAGAGAGCAAGAATAGGAAGGAGGAGGATGGGAGCAGAGAGCTTGGGAAGCAAGACATGACTGGGAGATGAAGATGCAGGAGTGGGAGAGAGGGACAGGGTGACTGTTGGCTCAGTGGGGGACTGGAGATGGGGAAAGGGGGGAGACTGAGGCATGACAAACCCATAATGAGAGTGGGATGAGTAGGACAGAAGGAAAGGCAGCCTTGCGGGGGGAGGCAAAAGGCTGTTGATGCAGATGGTATTGTGCAGCCCTACTTGCCCCAGGGGTCAGCAGGCAAAATGACTTCACTGGCCATCCTCACCATCTTTTCCCCACCCGCACAGCCACACTATTTCTGTGCAGTGACCATGGCAACCCAAGTTTTTGACTGGCTGCTCTAGGATGGTAGCCATAACGATAGCGGTAATGAGTATTGATGGAGGGGAGGGGAAGGCAAGCAGCTGTGGAGCAGGGGAAGTTGCCTGAGTACAGTAATCGTGTTTGGCAGGTCAAGGGTGAACCATGGCCTGCGGGAGTTGCACAATGCCCAAGGCTAGCAAAGTGGTGTTATAATAAACCCCAGATGTTTCCGCTATTTACAATGTATATGTTATGTTTAAACCTGAAAATGCATCCTAGGATCTGGTGGGCAGGGAAACAGTTATTAGCTGCTTGGAAATGACTTGCTGGAAACGTATCTGTTCCCCCTTGATATTAGCTGTTGCCTGTTTAAAATGTAAACCTTCTAAGCAGAGACCCTCAAGAGCAGCTTCTTTGCCAAACCAGTGGTTCCATTCAGCTTCATGAGAAACAGCACCATCCCCCCTGACGTTTTTTTTGGGAGGCTGCAGCCTGGGCACGGCCGCCCTGGGAGCCGTGCGAGCAGCCGGTGTGCGTTGGTGTGGGAGAGGCATTGCTGTCAGGTGCAGCCCCTCAGCGGTGCGCAGAAAGCACCCTCTCATTTCCCCAGACTAATTGTTTTGGAACTCAGAGCCAGAACCCTTGTGGTATGTCATGGGCCACAGCAGGACCACTTTGAATAAGCATTTAAGAGGGGGCAGGATTAATTGATTAGGCTTTTATGTCAAAACAATGACTTGTCTACAAGAGTGAGTTAGTCCAATGGTTGCTCTGCACAAACCCTTCAGGTGATCAGTCCTACAGCTGGTCCAGGCAAGACACTCAAAATATTAACATTTAAAGAGAATGAGTTCAACTGTGGGAAGCCCTGTAGCGGATGTTCCTGTTCAGAAATGAAACGTTCTGAGTGAATTGGAGTTGAATCTGTTTTGGGAGTAAATTAACCAAAGCCACCCAAATTCGGTTCACTTTGATGTTTTATTGGATTTAACTAATGCAGGAAAAACGCACACCTTCAGTGAATCCTGATTAACTTCTTACACACGTCCCCTGCCTGCCCCTACTCCCCATGTATCAGTTTGCACTGTGCCACACTCACCCATCGTGTGGGCACTTGGGGTACAAAGGGGCTGGTCTGGACCCCTCACCACGGAGTGTATACAGATTAGCCCTTTGTGGCAGGAGCGGAAGAGGAATGCCTTAAGCTAGGCTGTGCAAAAACATTGCTGAAAGTCAAGCAACAGTTTACAAGGAAAATAGGCAAAAATGGAGTTCTTGCCTGGATGCACCAGTTTAATTTACTTCTGCCAAGAGGTCTTTCGCTCAGGATACCTGGGGCATGTGGGAGAGCTGAGTTACGCAGCACTTTTCATGTCTTGATATGGTGTTTGGATCTGCATAGAAGTGAATCTTGGGGGTTGGGGGAAAAACTATGCTGCTTTTGGCAGTTTCTGTCAAGTTTTTCTTCCTTGTTCTCCGTTTCTACCCCAAACACTCCCTATGCAGCTATCCCACCACAAGTCTGCTGTGGCTTCTATTAAGGGTGATGTCTTTTCTTCCTGAGCTTTATTGTCCTTCGACATCCCGTGTGCCTGCCTTAGAGTGATTTTCTTGAATTTTAACCCTGATGGACAGCTCCCTGCCTAGCCATCCAGTTTTACAATATTTCACATCACGCCTCATAAGGGATGCAGTACAAGTATTCTGCTAGGCAGACTGCCTGCGTGATGTCGTTGGCTTTCTGTACTTCTCTCTGATTCACTTGGGCTCATTATGAGGGGTGAAGGACCATTCATTTTAGTGGTTTCTAGTGTGATATTCCAGTTTAAAATGCAGTAAGCCACTCTAGTCAATATGAATTCAATGCCTGAGGTGCCTGAGTGTAAAATAACTAAAACTCTGTAAATTCACATCCCATCCTGTGAACTAGCTTGCCCACATAGAAAGCCCAAAGTCTAGAAATGCCACTTGTCTGAGATCTTTTTTGAATGCACGACTTGTCTGCTTTGCTGGTTGAGAAAAGGGTATTTTTAAATGTTTTTCATCTCTTTCAATGTGATGACCAAGTTTTTCAAAGTGGAGTTGCTGAATTAGAGTTAAAACAGCAAAAACCTGCATTTTTCTCTCCCAGTCTATACCTAAAACTGAGGTGTCGCTCCTTTTTTAAGGACATGGTGACTATGCTCAAATGTGACTCATAAAGTCACTTTCAGTACTTCTTTGTTTAGTGAACCTATTGATTGTGAATTCAGAACACATTTTAATAAAATTTCTGCTTCTCTCCTCTCCCGTGTGTCTAGTAGATTCAGCTAATGCAAGTCCTGTCAAAATTATCTTTTTCTGTATTTTAATCTCTATCCTTCTGCAGAATAATCAGTCAGATAACAAATAAATCAGATAATACATTGTTTTCCAACATAAAACAAAAAACTAAGAATTTATAGGGGTTTTTTTTTGTATGTTCAGTTATGCAATTGTGTAAATAAATGGAGGGCAGAGATAGCATATCCTCAGAGCTTGGAAAACTGAGTTTTCAAATTGAGAATAAGGGCTATGTTTAATAACAAATAAGAGTGTCATAATAGTTAGCAACTAGTGAGAATCTCTCTTTTTTTTTTTTTTTTTTTTCTTTTTGGGTAAAGACTGGAGTACAGAGAGGAAAAAGTTGATTAAAACCTGCTGTTTAGGTCAGTGCTTCCTCTGATTTTTTAAATTATGTTTAAGATTGGGGAAGCAAGCCATGGGGATTAACAGCTGTCAAACCTCTGACTATTACCAAAACAATTCCATCTCATGAGCACTGAGAAATACTGAGAAACTAAAAACTTGACAATTCTCTTAACTAATCTGAAAGACTGGGATGAAGATACAGTGAGAAAGAGGGCACCTGGCCCTGGAGCTTTTTGCCTTTCTTGCCGTGGAAAGCTGGACTTCCATGATTAGACGCTGTGTTCGGTGTGTGTTCAGTTAACCCTGGGGAGGTCTGAAAAGGCTGCAGATGGAGATGCCACGCACTGCCGGCAGAGATGATCGCTTTGTTGTTGTTTTGCTGGATTTTGACCCTCCTCTATGCACTCTCAAGTCATGTCAGAGCTATTAAGGAGAATGACTTTTGGGCCCTTTCACACCTCCATGAACACACAGTGTGTGCTCATTTCCTCTCCCTCCATCACAAATAGCTTGATTGTTCTGGAAGCTCCAGGAAAACACAATTTTGATACTGTTTTTCCTTAATCCTTGGTCTGTTCATGTACTACTGGAAATTCCTGAAGCTCATGAAATAAAATACTCTGCAAAAAGAAGATCGTGCCCGGAAATAATGACTTCCAAAGTTCAAAGCATGTCTTAAATTCTTTCCAGAAACAATGATTAAAAGGGGAAAATACAGTAGACATTCAGTATAATGATATTGTTGGGTTTTATTATTATGTTTTTCAGCCATTTTGGGTTTTATGGCATCTCTCAGTAGACAGACAGAGATTCAGAATGAGGTAATACTGTGAAAACAGTATGCTTATTGTCTATGGAGCACGTTTCTGTCTTGATTGTTTCCATTTCTCTTAGCAATAATGGTGTCCTGCTTGGTTGCTTCCTACGTCAAATTCCCTTTGCAGCCAGAAGGGGGACTCAGGATATTAAATTTCAGCCCGTGCGGTGAACTCATCCCTTATGTTCTCTCTTCTGAACATCCCTTTCTGATATTGCTGCGGTTCCTTCTTGGCTTCCTCCATCAATCTTTCACGGCTTTCATTTGCATAGCTTTCGTTATTATGTACTTATCAATGTAGGACAAATTTTGCAGAAGGAAGTACTGAAACGCTAGGACACATGGCTGGAACCAGGTTCCAGTCCATCAGGAGGAGGCTTTGGTGTATCTTTTCTTTGTCTATTTATCACAGGGTTTTTCAACCCCTGTATTACTGAGTAATACAGTTAATCCCCCCAGTTATCTCTTCTCCCCCATGTGTAGGTAGAATCCCAGACTGTAATTCATAAGGGAATATTTTGGTGGTTGTGACACCCAACACAGGGGACTGTTGTGAGACCCAAGAGAGGGTCTTTGGTCTATTGAATGAACTTCAGTCCATCACCCAGCTCATGACGAAAGAGAGTAAATGGACGTTCCTAAGCAGAGATATGCGTGTTGGTTCATGATGGCAGTAGCAGTGAAATAATCCGTGAGAGAAAATCCAGAGGTAAAAAAAAAAGAAAAAAAAAAAAAGGTAGAAAAGTCAGGTGTGGATACATCATCTTAGGTAGACAGCAGACTCATCTTTTGCTCCTCACCAGGAACTGAATCCTGCCTGCCACTGGGCTTCTTGTGGGACAGCCTTGTTCTCTGTACTTATGCCACCTTACAGGACTGTCTCTTACAGGAAACCTGAGACACCTGCCAGTTCTGCTCCTGGGGTTGCCCCAAGTTTCCATTGTAAACTCCTGTTTTCCCAAACCTTTTCAGGATCAGGCTTTTATCTTTGTTTTGTACATGTAATATGAGTTTCTTTCTCATGTCTTCTAGACAATCTGGACAAACGAGATGACTGGCAGCCCCCTAGGGTTCAGCACAGTTGGGGAGAAAGTTATGCATTCTGCCTGTTACGTGCTATTTTCACTGAAAATCCAGATTGGAACTTGACATGATACCATCTTTTTAGGGCAATGTAGTTTTGTTTGGTTCATGAAAGACTGCTTTTTTATTTGAAGACTACTAAAAGAAAGAAAAGTAACAACACATAAGAATTAGTCTGAACACTATGCAGATGCTCTCTAAAGGGAGATTTTGTTCTGGTGTGATACTTCGATCTCATCTTACTGCTTGGGGAAACATCCCTCCTGTGTCTGTCAAGGAGCAGCAGCCTTCTCTAACAGACTTTGTAGTTATTTACTTCAGATAGCTTCAGAGAGGCACAGTGGCCAGGTGATGAGGCTGGGGCATTCATTTTAATTTGGGCTCTGCAAGAAATAGATAAGCAATCTGCTGGGCTGCTGCAGCATGACACCAACACGGGCATGTGGATACCTTCTTGCTTTTCCTCACCTGGGCTTTTTTTTTCTGGGAAGTTATTTCAAGGTACTCCCGTGTGAGATTTTGACTCTGTTGGCAGAGTAAGGAGCATGTAGATTGCTGCCTTCCTTGCTGCTCAGCTGTCCAAACCTGAACAGAGCTGGTGTGAGGTCTCGTGGGACTCTGTGGTAGAAACAGCCTTCCTGCAGATGGGCTTGCAGTCATTCTGTTAATGCTCTTCAGTCATTTTTCAGCAGCAGAAAAGCACATTTTATGCTGGATGCTATATGTATACAGTCCAGGTGATTCATGATTGAAGTTGGCGTCCTGGCTGGGAATTAAAAGCAAGGGAAGAGTTTCCTGTTTAAAAAAAAACAAAAAAAAAACAAAACAAAAAAAAAAAAAAAAAAAAAAAAAAAAAAAAACCACAAAAACCCAAAAAAAACCAACAAACTTAAACTTTTACTAGAAATTATGTGGAACAGACAGATGGCAGGAGATGATACGCAAAAATCTCCAGCTCAATAGTAGCAAAATGAAGCTGTTGTTCACAAGGCTATTATGCTTGAGAATAAAACAAAAAGGAGACTAGGAAAGGGATGGGACATTGGTCTGATTAGTCCTTTTATGCAGAGGTTTATAATCACATTGATGTCTTTCTACCCTGAATGGTGAATGCATATTAACATGTATGAGTGTTAAGATACAAAGTCACTGTCATTGAAGTCAGGTTTCTTAAATCAATTCAATTGAAGCAGAGAGACCATTGCCTCTAGAAAGACCTGTTAGGAATAATTTAATCCAGAAGTTTATTGATTCAATTTAATTTGTTAAGGAATTGATTTTAATGTGAGTTTAATCATAAATCAGCTTTAAATCAGTTTAAGTGTGTTCACACTGAGGCTTGAATTGGTTTCAATAAAATTAATTCATGCTTTACTTAAAAATCTGCAACTTTGGATATAGATATGGTCTGTACTTTATTTTTTTCCCTTAGAAAGACTGTAACACATTTCTCCATCTTCTAGAGTGAAAGTCTAGCTATATCGAATAAATGACAAAGCATTTTATTTTCACAGGACCTGAATTTTACCTTAGTACTGAGCTGGGCCTTTAGTTCTTATCGTACAGCAAATAAAGCCCTGGATATTTGCACACTTGATATAATCAATTTTCAGGCTGTGATTTTATCCAAAACTGTGACACACAAAAACCATCTGTAAGTTTAAAAGAAGAAATAGGGGAAGGGAGGTTTACTTATTTACTGTATCTTTTTTCTTTTTACTTGCAGACTGTTCAGAATTTATGTATTTATTCTCCAGCTCCTTCTTAGCTAAACTTTACAATATAGTCTCTGTTCTATTAATGGAGCCTAGACTGAGGCATAAGATTTGGTAAATTATGCACATTATTTATTACACTTTATATCTGAGTGGCTCTAGGTCTGCATGTGGCTTCTATATGAAGAGTATCGCCTTCCTACAATTAAAGCCATGATTCTTCCATGACAATAGATACTAGTGCCCATGATAACAAGGGTTAGATATTAGGGTGTTAAATAATTACTAACTGTTTAATACATGTTATAATCTTTTTCACATAGCCATAGATTTCAAGGTCACTGAGGGATTTCGACTAAAGGTTACATAAACACTTGGCAGGAATGGCTTGGTCATTACAGAGCAGGACCTCCAGGCTGGACTTGATGGCCTGGAGATCTATTTCACAGTTTTGGGTATTTGTGTGATGATCCCACTGCTTGTGTGGCCCGCTACTTGGCATTCACACAGGTTTGCTGGTATGCAATCGCACCACTTAGGGTTGATCTGGAATATATTTTCAAAAAGCCTTGTAAATTTTCCTACATAATTTCTGAAGTTTTGCATAGAGTCCAGAAACCGTTTCAGAGTTGCATAAGTGTTCCCATTCCTCCTCCAGTGATTGCTGGGCCATGACATGTTTCTGAACGCTTTACTGATCATGTAGTTATAGATTATATGGAGATTGACCTTTAAAAGGATGTTTAATGTTGTATAATAATTTAACCAGGGAGATGGTTCTAATTAGATCTTTTTGTGAGCTGTTCCTGATTGCAGGTATTTAGCAATATTTATTCTTAAGAATTTTGTTGAATTTTTCATTTGTCTGAAGATAGCCTGCACACATTTTCAAACAAGTGTGACACAAACTTTTCCTTTTCTGTTTTGCCATAGCTGCAGAGTATAAATGTGGGGTTCAGTATATGTTGGAAGTAAATTATACTGAAGGGTATACAGTGAGATCCTCTCTGCACACTGTGCAAGTTCATAATGTGAAGTGCCATATTTAGATTTTTGCTGAGCTGGGTTTGAGCTGATGATTTCTGTGCAATGTTCAGGTGTATCCAGATCCTCAGTTCCTGAAATGAGTCAGGTGGCTTTCCGTCTCATTGGCTAAGCTGTTTGCAGACCTTTTGGGGGGAAAAAAAAAAAAAAAAAAACAAACAAAAAAACAAACCAGGAAGATTTTGCTAACAGATGTTTCCAAGTGACAGCCACCTCAGTCAACTGAAGGGACCAGGACTAGTTGTGCTGTGTCCCTGAGGAAGGGCACATCCTTTTGCTGTGGGAGTGGCACCCTTCTGGCACTGTCAGACCATGTCAATTTTCCGCTTAGCATGTAAGTATGAACACAGTCCTCTTCTGAAATGACTTAGGAGTAGAGGCACAGCATGTTCCACCAGCAATAGCTCTGATGTTTTCTACCTGGTGGAGATTATGGCAGGCAGAGGCAGGGGGATTGCCCTTTCAGGTGTTAGGCAGCTGGGATGGGGATGGCACGTGGTCTCCTCCATCTATGATCGGCACCAGAAGTAAATGGCTAAGAAAAACTTTAGAGGCAGCCCTGGTTAAGTCTGGGTGGGGACAGATCCCACTTCGGGGTTGCAGTGGAAGGGCTGCCCTTGCCTTCCACAGGTTTCCTCCATGCAGTCTTTGAGCACACAGATGTTTTTGTAGGCCTATGTCCTTCCACAACCTGTGCTGAACACCCACATAAATCCCCGGAAGACAGTATTACTAGGAGAGCTGACCACAAAGGATTTAAAGGAGAGAAGGGGAAGGAAAGTGACAAAGGAGGAGCCAATACCCATAGTGTTAAGTTTGACTTATGCATTAGCAAACCAATGTCTTGAAAGTTCCAAAGTTCTTCACGCTGCTGTAAATACTTTATGCAGCCTGTAATGCAACAACTTCTTCCTTTTGATGCTTGATTTAATCTTGTTTTCTCCAAATTGATTTCTATGTTTTGATTTTATTTCTGTTCATGTCAAACAAACCATCACACAGGTTTCAGTTCAGGTTTTCCACCTTCCCACCCCAAAATTTCAACATGGATGACTGGTTCTTTGTGAGGAGGAACATTAACGGATAAATGAACCCTCTAAACTGCCAACTGTGCCTGGCAATGCCTGGAAATTTTCTCATCTACTTTGGGAAAAGTGGTGGCCCCTGTGTGAACTTTGTGAGAGGGATATTGTTTGGGGCTTTTACGGAGTCAGTTGTTTTGGTAAATCCTGTCCTGGGTCTTTCTGTATACTCAGTGATTGTTCTTTCCAGTGGTTATAACCCCAAACTCAGATTACTCAGGTATCCTTGGTGGTGGTGGCAGCGACTGTAGCTGTGTTGACCCATGCAGGATGAGGTGGTTAACGGTCACCTGTTGAGGTACTCTGCATCTCATGGTCTGGGAATCACCTTCTGACCACAATTTCCACTGAATTTCACCTGTCATCATGCTTCCTATTTCCTGTGTTGTATCATTTGTTAATAAGAGACCCATGTGGGCAGCAGGTCCTTCTGGTTTTCTTGTTCAACATGGAGAACTGTTTTAATACTGGGGAAATTTATGCGAATCCTGTGACTGCAACGTTGTCTCATGTTATTTAAATTCTGCATAATGCACTAATGGGGCAGACTGTTGCTTCTATACATACACAACCGAGGTCTCACTGGGAGTAGGGACAATTCGGCATGCTTAATTGGGAAGATCTCTGACCAGGCACCTAGAAGTGTGCTGGCAATGTCACTGGATGTGTGGTGTTGTTCTTTCTCTTAAGGCTTCCACAGACTCAAGAGGGTGAGGAAGACTTTGAGGAGTATGAAGGCCTGCTGTGGATAGATCCCTACTGAGCAATTTGTTGAATGATGCATGGTACACTTTTGTCTGCAAAGTGGAACTATTGCAGAAACAGAAAATGCTACAAAGCCAATAAAATTGTGTAAGCCAGGAGAAAAAATGGGCCTCTCCATGATTAGGATCAAAGGGAAAACAATCACTCATGTTCTTTGTCTATGTGAGCATCCCAACTTTGTTGGAACAGTGTGAAGCGAAGGAGCATGACAGAAAAATGCTGAGATGACGGAGAAGCAACTGAGACTAGAGGAGATGGAAACAAGAGTTATAAGATAGTGCATAGGATTTGAAAAGCTTGCAGGATTCAACACACAGAAGAAGTCTCTCTGTTTTCTGTTCATGGCAAATATAGGAGTGTGCCAGAGAATATGAAATGTGAGAAGGAGAGGAGGAGATGGCTGCAGCACTTTGTGCCCTCAGATTAAAAGGTTAAAGCTCTAAGGAAGCTATAAAAAAAAAAAAAAAAAAAAAAAAAAAAGTAAATTCTACCAAAAAGATTAAAAAGGGAGTTACTCAAGAACTGAATTTTCATCAGTAATCCGGAGGAATAACCTCTCAAATTATATGAAAGGAGAATATCATTGCGTTTCATATCCTTGCCTTTTTTACCTCCATTTGTTTTTATTCTTCCCAACACATTCTTAGGGCACACTAACGTGGCTGCACATGTACCACAGCTGAGACCCAAAGTTTAAGTTTTGCATGCCTGTTAGCTCAGTAATCTAGTGAATTTTCCAAGCCTGGCCAAAAGGCATAGTCTGAGACCCAGCGAAGTTAACAGTGCAGTCACAGCCTTTGCTTTTAAGTCGTTCTCTCAGCTGCACTAGTCTCTGTTTGGTCACTTACTGCGTGCCTTTTTTCAAGCAAAGGTAGAGATTAATGAGGAAAATACTTACACTGGAGAGCAAAGAAGAGAAAGAGAAATGTTTATGATGCAGCAAGCCGTGCTTCCTCCCCTCATCTGACTTCAAGGCACACAAGTCGAGACAAACTTTTTTAATGTGCAGTCCTGAAATTCAGCTTCTAAATCAAAAGTGGCTTCATGAAAAATGAAAAATTGCTGAGTACTTGCAAGTCCCCTTGAAGTCCACGGGGTTTATGCCTGCATAGCATTTTTGTGCATTGGATTGCTTTTAGTGCTCAAATAAAGATTCTTGAGTCTACCTTTATGCACTTAGGTATGTAAAATATGGACCTGCAGATTTTTATATCGACTTTATGAGCAGTTGTCCCTGAATTGCTTATTGGGTATCAACTATATTTATTTTACGCTGTCCCCACATTTTCAGTCTGTACAATCAGGTTTTTGTATTGACAGTGTCTAACAGGATCATGAAAGTTTATCAGGGATGCAGCCAGTTGGAGTCAGCTAAAGCACTGTGAACCAGAGGAGAGAATATTTAATGCAATCAGGCGGTATGTTCCTGCAGACATGATCATCAGTAAATAAATTAAGTGTTGACCTTTAAATCATAATCTTTAGGTTAGACGCTTGCTCACACCCAGCTTTTCTTGTGAAACCTACGTTTTGCTATCTTTGAATGCAGTTCCCTGTCTCTGAGGAGGTCTAAGCTCAGAAACTGATATCTTGAGAGACTGCAGGAGGCTGGACAGCCTGGCATTATCTTGTTACACTGAATAAATGGGCGCTCTCAGGCTTTCCCTCCTGGACATGATACATCTAAACATGCTGGTTTGTCACTACCATCGTTTTTCTGGCTCCACTGGAGATGCTTTTTACTTGTGGAGTGGAGGGGGGAGGAGTGAGACCTTCTCCATTTGCACCGTACTTCTTCCACATGTCCATTTTCAGTGTCCTGTTGAAAATCCTGCCTTCCCCAGGTTATGTTATGAGTTGGCCCATGACACTTTCATTGGAAAGGTTTACTGGGCTTCTGACAGGGAGAACAAAAAGAAGATTAAGGCAAGCTCAGAGTGCAGCTTCATGCCTAGGACTAAATATCCATGAACACTGGCATGACATACCATGTACTTGAAAGCATCTCGCCCTGATAAAAAAATACTTCAGGTGGAGTTCTATGAGTTTGTTGCATGCACCATTACTTCAAAAGAACCAAGTGAGACTTCAGCACTATCATGCCTAAACCTGTCAGGCTCACTGAGTTTAGACTCAAACACTCCACAGCATGAGATGAGCAGTTCCTGGTCAGGGTAATCAGAGTTGCAACTGGCTTTGTGTTTAGCTTATGGGAGTAGTTACTCTGATTTAGATAGTGGCATTTGCTGGTTCATCGCTGGTCCAGTGTTTAAAGAATATGGCTGTAGTGCTATGTCCCTCCCTATTGCTCTGTTTCT
The DNA here is from genome assembly GCF_000690535.1 of Cariama cristata. Lineage (NCBI taxonomy): Eukaryota > Metazoa > Chordata > Aves > Cariamiformes > Cariamidae > Cariama > Cariama cristata. The sequence continues at coordinate 20,223 of NW_009616376.1, forward strand.
TGGCTCCTGACCATGTTACTAGCCATTCCTGTGGCATTTCCCTTTTTTTGGCCTTCACAACATCTAAAATTTCTGCAAAATTTCCTTTTAACATCACTAGGAGGAATGAGATTCTGCGGATCTTGATTTTACACGTAGTGCACAAGACAAATGTCAGGTTTGCATTTTTCCTTTTGCTCTTCTACACAGACAGAAGTATTTAAATCATACCAAGACCCAGAAGCTGAAATGTATCTGGCAGTGTTTTTGAAAGATTCAGAACTGAGAAATTCCCATTTAAGTAGCTAAATTACTTGTTTGGTTTTCCAGTCTCTCGGCTCGTGTTCAGTTACTCTGGTATTTTGGAGAGCTGGTTGTGTGAGATTATCTCCTATCATTACCCGCAGTGTTTTATCGTGTAGGTAATCTGCACAGAGACTCAGCATGCTGGAAGGAAATAGCCAGATTTTTGAAACTGTTCAGAATTGAAATGTTGCCTGAGAGAATAATAGGAGGATTAAAACCAACAGAAAACAACAGAATTTTTGGTTTGTTGTTTTGTTTGTTTTTTTTTTTTTTTAAAGTTGTCTAAGCGGGAGCATTATACATTTTAAAGGTAGCTTATATGGTTTATACTGAAGGCTTTAGAAAATTTGGCCACCTGATGATAAACCTGAACTTGATTACAATCTCATCTGCAGGGGGAGAAAGCTTTTGGAAATAATATAATTTGTCTTGCATTACTGCCCTGCCTTGAGCATTATGCTACAAAAAAGCAAGTCTGAGGCCAAGGCAATGGGTGTTATTCTTCTATTATCACTCACCAAGCTGTTGGTCACAATTTTGCACAGCAAACTCTGCACATGTGCCTACTGGCAAGCATGCCTAATACATTCCTGTGCTCAGACTCTTAAAAGGCTTTGTGCCTTCCTAAGAAAAGAAAAGAAAGGGAAAAAAAAACAACCACTCATGGAATTTCAGCTGAAAGCGTGTAGTTGTGTGATAATATTTTGCAGGTTTCCTGTTTAATTTGTTCAATGTGTTGAGCTTCCATGCAGATTAACTATACAATCAAACACTGAGGGTGAGGAGATCGCTGTGCTTTGCCAAACTCACCAAAGTCCCAAGAGAAGAAGTTATCTCCAGTCATACATTATCAGTGAGTCTTTTGCAGACAGAATATGGAAATGCGTGTTCCTTATCTGCAATGATATTTTGCAGGCCAGCAGACATACATTTCTGAAAAAATTGCTAACAAAATGACAGATATTCGAGCCGTCTTAATAAGCGTAGATCTAACACCTTGCATGCTTTTGCCTGCTAAACTCTTCCAACAGTGCGGGACTTTTGCTGACACAAGTGCTCCACCGCTTTGTGAGGGCCCGTCACAGCCTGACAGCCCTCTATCGCTGTTATCGCCCCTGTTGCTTTCTTAGAAAGTCTGTCAAACGAGGGGAGGTCCTTGGGTCACAGAGAGAGGTCCTGACTGGGGAGCGTGAAAAGCCTGGGGTTAAACAGGGGTGCCTTTCTGTGTGTCTAATTGACTCTTAAAATGTGAAACACTCCCAGGCTTCAGCACAAGGAATACAGATGAAGTGGATCCCACCACACCTTTCATTCAAGCAGTGCCACTTTCAGGGTGCTTCCACACTTAGTTTCCGCTCTTTCTCTTTGGGAGAAAGAATTTTTTTGCTGGGTTTTTTTGCTACCTGGCCCTTGTCATTCTGTGACAGATGGCACATGTAAGACCTCTGTTGCCACCATACCGGAGCTGCTCGCGACGGCTCTGCTCAAAATGTGACTCGCAGGAAATGCTGCGAGGCTCCTTTTCATCTTCGCAGTACATTTTGACAGAGTCATCCTGTCCTGGATGACACCTCAACCTCCGTCCATGCGTAGGAGGTGCAGAAAGTGTTTTCCTTGTCCTTTCTACCCCATTCCTGCCTGCAGCAGCAAGCCTCATCCGGAGCAGCACGGCAGGGTGGGAAGGAGCCAAGGTGGTAGGGGATGCCGTGGGGACAAAGGGGGAAGGGGTAGAGAGGTGAGGTGAGGGAGGCATCTGGGGGAGCAATGTCTAGTTACCATTATAAGCATTTCTGCCTCCTTTAAAAGCATTTTTACCCCTCAGACAAGGCCCTGCCTTACCAGCACAGGAGACATTGGCACAGGCTGTGGTGAAAGTCAACTACCTCTTGCAACAGTGGAAGCTGTCGCTGATCTCTATCCAAGCACACAATGCTGTAGTTTTATCAGCACGAGCTTTCTCATATGCCTGGCAGGTCTGATTAACTTTTGCAAAACTGCAGCTGAAAGGAAACAAACAGTGTAAATGAAAAGGAGAAGAGGGGAAAAAAAAAAAAAAAAAAAGAAAAAAGAAACAATCTCTTTTCTCTCATGTCTGTGAACAGCTTTTACTGCTTTCCCTGGAGAGCCTGCATGCTTGGACAGCGAGTTACTGTGAATTAGTGAGGGTCACTGCCATTGATTAAATCCTCTTTTATGTTTCCTGGTAACTCCTGAAATATGGCAAGAGTTGAGCATATTAATTTAACACTTTTTTTTTTCATTGACAGTTCTGATGGAGGAAAAAATCTGCAAGTCATTTTGAGCAGATAATATTGAATTAGAACAAAATTCAGGAACAAAATGGCATCTCCTTTTTATTCTCAGTTTCACACGGCTACATTGACAGGAAAATCAATAACCAGTTGAAGTTTTAGGCAGAAAAATTTTGATCCTTGCAATTGTGATTATTCTCTTAATTTATGCAAGATATGGACTAGGACTATAATAAGTGAAATATGGTAAAATAAAATATGGTAAAATAAGGAATATTGCCTTTTTATGTCACATCTCTGCAGCTCCTTTTCTTACATAGTGACAAAAGACTATAACCTTAACTCTTTAATGTCAGAACGAAACTATAAGCACAAACCTCAGTAGTAATGCTGTTAATTAATGCTAATTATTTTTGTTGGAAAATTTAAAGATCGTTATTTTCCTTTCCCTCGTTTTGGGTAAATGCCTGAATATTTACACATGTGTGCTTATGTAAATGTATGTATATATACAAATACACACACACTTGTAGAATTATATATGTTTAAACATATTGGTTTCAAAATGGTGTGTGGGTATTTGTTTTTCAGAAAGCAAAAATTGTTCTGGGAACATTTTGGGAACACACTGGAATTTCCAAAATTATCGCAGGGTGGGGGATGAAAAATGGAAACCAACATATGAGAAGACATTTTGGGGGGAGATTTCTTTCTGGTCATGAAATCCTGGGCCTTACCTGATCCATCCCAGTGCCACACTGACACATGTGCCTACCCTGTGTGTAAGACCTCCATCGATCCCCTCCCCAGAGAAGGTCTCCCTCTCAGAAATTTTGCTAGCCTAAGACCTCCTGCCAGGGACTCGTCTTCCACACCACTAGAGACACATGGAAAAGGTTGTCTTCTTCCTCTTAATCAGATTTTTTTTAATTATTGAAGGCTGCTCTGTCCCTATCCTGTCTTCTGCTCCTGGCCCAGCAGGCACCACTTCATTTGCTCATTCACTGCAGACCACATTTTCCCGACCACCATTGTTTATACTGCTCTTCTCCGGGCTCGGTTTCCAGGGAAATCAGGCTTTCGCTGGTTTCACTGGGCTTTCCTGGGATCAGGAAGGTTGCCTCGTGTGGGAGAGGCCATGCTGCTGTCTGCAACAGGCAACTTCTTATCAGGCTTGTGTGTATCCAGTTCTTTACACACATCTCTCATAATTACAGCCATGATGGTGCTGTTTGGTTTTTCTCTGATTGGAATAATAATTAAGTGCAATCGATGTCAGCAAGACTCCACAAACACACAAGCAACAGATATCAAAATGTAATATCAAGTGTGTTCCAGTTTCTTAAAACATTTTCTTATACAGGACCATATTGGAGACCTGATGGTATCCTGGTGAACTCTCCTAATCTGCATGTTACAGAGAATCATTTGGCCATGCTGGCCATTTGTTTCTTTGGACAATATTACAGCTGTTCAAGAAACAAAACAGACTGCAGCTAGAGGTGCTGCATGGGAATACTGGCTCCCCAGAGGTACAGACCAACAGTGGGGTGCAGCTGAGCTGGGATGGACTTACAAGCTCTCACCCATCAGCTCAATCCCCATATTAGCTCTCCTCAGTTGTGTGGTAAAGGTCTTCTCTTAAGCACCAGGGGAAGTAAGGTTAAACTAGGTGTTTGACCTCAATATTGGAGCACAATAGGGGTTGGTTTACAGCTAACCCACGGGATCAAATGAAGGGTAGTGTCTCACAGGCGGACTGCATCTTCTTGTGAAGCCTGTGCTCAAAGATCAGTACTGGTTGTGGAATATTAGAGGTCTTTAACTTAGAAAGCCCCAAGTAGTTTGAAATTTCCCCACACAATAAACACTATTGCTACAACACAGTAGAAACTGAGATGCATCAGCTGGAGCCCTTCAGTGTATGGGAGCCGTTGACTGAGCCTTTTCAATGTAGTGTCCCCTTCTGGGTCCAAAATATCCTTAATTGATATTGATTCTCTTGATGGGCTTCCAAGCCCATTGTCACTTGCCTCAGGGAAAGGATATGGCCAAGCTGAGGTTTGAGGTAGCTATGTAATATGGGTTATAATATCTGGCTGGAGCAAGAGCCTTTCCCTCAGATTAGGGAAGCTGTCAAGCTTATATTTATGCTTTTAGTTCCCTGTCACGTCGGTTGCACCTAGAGCCTTTGGATAACCCCTGACTCATAGCAGTCAAAATAAGTAAAGCAGCAAGACACCCTCCCTTTCTGTATTACCTACCAAAGCTGCCTGCCACAGTGTGCTGTCTTGTGTCTAGGTGCACATGATCAATTAACTGTTGTTAGTGCTTCACATCATATTCGGAAGCAGCACTTCAGTTCTTGCTAGGGGTGCATATGGCTTTGAGGTTGTAAGACCCATGTAGAAGGACTCTAAAGGACCAAATTAGGCTGTCATTAAATGTGCCCTTATGCTTTAAGGATGGTACACGTAACACAGAAATGATCCTTATTTTTCTGGTTTTGGTGTAGAAGCGTTGCTAGTCTGGCTGGGGTTTTGCTCTCTGTGGCTTGCCTAGCTCAACTTGAGTTAGCACTGTTTTGCCTTCTGAGGATGGCCTAATCACCAGCACATTCTTTTATTTCTTTAGCGGTGCCTCCCAAATTGAAGGAAATGAAAAACCAAGAGGCTGCTGTGGGTCAGAAGCTAGTGCTAAGGTGTGAAACCACTTCAGAGTACCCTGCGCTCAGATTCAAATGGTTAAAGAATGGAAAGGAAATAACCAAAAAAAACAGACCGGAAAATATCAAGATCCCCAAAAAACAAAAGTAAGTACAGAGACATATCTTGCAAGCGGGGCTGGGAGGGATGGGGAGAGCTGTTCGCCAGAACACAAGCATTGAGTTTGTTAATTGCAGTATCACAAAACTAAAAGTTGTGAGTTACAGAGGAAAATTTAAGGAAACAGACATTGATGTTATTTTTCTTGAACGTATGGATGAAATGGTAGTATGGTATAAATATTTCATTAATAATTTTCCCTTTTCAATTTCTATTTATTTTCTGATAACCAAAGGCTATCATTTTAAACCAGTAAACCTTGGAGACTGGCAGTTTTAAAAGTACTGACAAGAACTGAGGTACCTTACGTTTATTGTCTAAAATCGAAGAACATTTAAAATCATCAAAGCAATGTAGATTTGGAAATATTTTTGAGATTTACTTTGCAAGCAATCTAGTCCTGAAGCAGAGTTGAATGCTGTCTGCATTAGCTTCGAATGCCTTATTCAATCTTGGAGTAGTCCTTTACCAGAGGCATTCCTGCACATGCAGAACAAGGCACGGGTCTAGCAGATGTCAGATGAATATCAAAGCCTCCAAATCTCATCCTCCTGGCTGGGAGAAAGTGTCCTCTACATGTGACTGATGACCAGTGCCAAAAGATGGTCTGGTGCCTTGTTTCTGTGGGGAAGGAGAACCTACACAATGTGTTTTCTGCATTAAGACAGGAGAAGGCTTTTGCTGTTTGGTCTCTAGCTTATTGTTTAGGTTGCAAAGTTTTGATTATGGCCACTCATCAAAGGAAGCTATGAAAATCTGTTTGAACACAACCCTTCAAATCTTACTCCTGCTCTCAGCAGGCAGAGCTGCTATCTGCTGCACTGAGCCATGCTTTCCCTTCGTACAAGACACAGAGGATTTGGGGTGGGCTTTGCAAGAGATTTCTTTGCAGGGTGTCAAATGCCCCAATACTTTTTGTCAAGTCTCATCTCATTAGGCAAAACAGCAGCCAAAATCAAACAGGTGCCTGAGTTTTCAGAGTTATTCAGATTGAAAAACAGATGTCGTGCCCTCCCTTGCAGTTTCCTGTACCCTAGCCTGGGGCACAAGGTGAAACAAGGAGGGGGCTAGAGCAGCATCACCACAGCCCCAGTACCACGGTCGCACAGATGGCAAGAAGGAACCTGTGATGTCTTCTTCCAGCATTTGTGAAATGGAGCTGTTCCAGGTGGCAGATAGCCTGGCAAATTGTCTGGACCCATTTACAGGGCCATATGTCTCCGCCAGAGTTGTATTTTCAGTCTATTCTGTAAAGAAAATGTTCAGGTCAGAGCCTGGCTTTCAGCTTCCTCAGCAACACCATGCTGCATGTGACAGGCAAACAGTATTTTCTCCTCTTACATTTTGGCTGATGCTGATTGACCAAACTCAGGAGCCAGGATTTCACCTCCTGGGGCTGGGCTTTGTAAGTTCAGCCTTGAATCAGTAACCGCCTTCTGCCAGCTCCCTTCTTTCTCTTTTTTTTTTTTTTTTTCCTCACAAAACTTTGAGGTGCTGGCAGAAGGGAAACTAGCTAATAGCTATTGATTAGAACATGCATGTGGAACGTGTGAGACTATTTTTCAGGTTGATGTGCCAAAACATGTTTAAAATTCCCCAAAAGATACATAATGAAAAAAAATTAAATTTGACCTTTTTCTGGAAATGGAAATCTGAAGTCCTATTCTCCCACCATAGGTGGGCAGAGTGCAGGCTTTGACCTGGGTTTCACATTTCTCTGTGCTACCCCAGCCACGAGGGTATCACTCATCATTGGAATTGCTCTTTTCTATTCTCTGATTTAAAACAGAACTGACAGTGCGGGATGGAGAAGCCCTTCCAGTTAGAGATGTGAAAGTCACTAGATGTAGAGTACAAAAGGGGAAAGACAGGGGATGTCTGATGACATCTGAAGGATTTTCCTTGCCCTTCTACTTTGAGATTTTAGTTTCAGGACACATCAGTATTTTGCCATTTCTTCTTTTGCTCTTTATGTGTATTTCCAGGACTGAGTAGATGTGAACAGCTTAAGAGGAGATAGATTTTATTTTGATGATAAAAAGCGGGACAGGCTAGTGTTCTAAAGCTAAAGGAAAACAGGGAAAACTGCAGTGCAAATGAATACGTAAAAAGACATGCAGATTACAGTAAAAAAAAAAGCCACATTAAAAGATCCCATTGCAAATGAAAGGAATATCAATGATCAGGGAGTTTTTCCCCACTTATTTTCTGTGTTCTTTTCATGACAGCACATTGATAAATATTTATCATGTTCGTATACTGCCATATTGTTACAACAAGCATTTCAGTGTGAATTTTTTACTATTAACAATTGTGGAAAGCATCAGCTAGGAAGGCTAGAGTTGTCGTTGAGCTGTCTGGGATTAATGTCTATTTTAAAGGTCAAATGGCTACATAAAATATACTATGTTTCTGAAGAATCATTAGCATGCAGCGTACCATGGTCTTATGGACTCCTTCAATCCAAACACTTGAGAATAACACTTTCTACATATTTATAAAAACCTCACAAAGTTTGGAAGTAGTGCCCAATGGCAAGAAGTGACTTTTTGTAATGTCGTATTTTTCAGGAAGTCACCTTTCTTTCTATTCTGCCGTTGTGTGATTGCAGAATAAAACCTGTTCATTGTTGGGAGAAAAATAAATGTTTCTGAGTTCTGGCTATTTAGCTTTAGGTTTTTTAACAAATTGCAGAAATATCTGGCAGAATGACAAAGTGTCTAGCTCAGAAATCGAAATTGAAGACCTTAGCTTGGCATATGATATAATACTGCAGCTTGGTGTTTATTTGGTGCATTTGGCCAGTGTGAATATTACTGGTTCAAAGGATTTGCAGAAGCAGGGCAGATACTGACTGTGTTTTCCTAGTTTTTTAAGAGTTTGGAAGACTCTGTGGCAATACAGGCTTCCTCAAAGCTTAGCCTTCTGAAGATTGCCTTGAATCTAAAATGAACTTGGGGGATCACTCCTCTAAGCTTGCTAGGATGATTTCAGGGTTGTTGATTCAGAGGGCGCAGAGCCCCAACATGCTATGACATTACAGTACAGCAGGTGTATCACATTAAGTGACTGTGCCCCTTCTTATTACACTGGAAAGTCAAGAGAAACTGAATGAGTTTAAATTTTAATAAAAGGCATTTAAAGCACTCACTTTTTACCTCGGATTTGTCATGGAGTGAAAGCATGAGTTTCTGCAGCTCTTATGATTGCTGATGATTCATGATGCCATGATTGATTGATTTGTGCATCCAAGCTCTAAGCTATTCCTTTGTGTCAATGGAGATACAGAAAAAAATCAGGCACCAGACAATAACTTTCCCATGCCTGTCCACTTGTACTGGTAACCTTTCATTTTCCTTCTCTGATTTCAAACCCAGATGAAGCCTGCATATTTTTGTTTTGAGTAGTGTACTCTACGGAGTCATGCTGTCTTCATTGCAGGAGAGAGGAAGGCAATTGAAGGAAAAACTTCCTACAGAGTTTTTCTAAAAACAAGAGTAAATTTGGCTTGTTAGAAGTAGATTTGTAAGAAATACGGTTCCTTCATTGCATGAAGAGAAACTACTTTATCAGGGTTGAGTTTTTTCAGCAGAGGGAAGGTGTTTGCCACTTCACCTAACTGATGGTTTTGGAAGCAATAGTGCATGAGAAAACTTTGTGTGCAAGTGCCCTGTACCTTGGGCTTCATCCAAGCTTAGCCTGGACATTTGCCCACAGACAGGCAATTCTGGATGACAGATGGAAACTGGAAGCAAAATGAATTCAAGCAGTCAGATAAGGTGGGCTGGGACTGCATTCTGCAGATGTATTTCTTTCCCTTTCATGTATGAATACAAGCTCAGCAGTGTCATAGTGGCAATGAGCTAAAGATAAAGCAGAAGCAAATCCTACAGGGAGAGGGATTTTTTGGTGTAGCATGGTATAGACTGAGAAAAGGACAAGCATTCGAATACAAAATCCCTTCTCAGGGACTTTGAGTACTGTTGGAGTACTGTATTGCTAGGGAGCTGCTTCATTTATGTCCATTAATGAGTCATCTTTGGCTTTGACTGTTTTGAATTCTGTCCTGATATGTCTCGATAATATTCTTAAGGCTATAAATATTCGTATTATTTCTCCCGCTCTCAGAGAGAAAACTTCCTACAGAGTTTTTCTAAAAACAAGAGTAAATTTGGCTTGTTAGTAGTAGATTTGTAAGAAATACGGTTCCTTCACCTATTTTAACAAAATCTTAAAATCATAAAAGGAAGACACAATTCCTCACCTTTTCCCATAGGTATCATGTAAAACAAAGAGAATAAAAGTAAATGTAAAGGACAAAGAGCTTCTTCTAAAAGCCAAAAGTGCCACAAAGGTGGTTTGCATCAATATTACTTAATATCATAGAGAGGAAAAGAGACTGCAGCAGACATACAGTGACTGCCCAAATAAGAGTGATACAGCTGCAGCTGTGCTTCTTGCATATTATTGGGTTAAAGTGAGTTCCTCAAAAAAATGAGCCTATTTACATTGCCTTTTGAAGCATCGTGAGGCTACAACTTGCTCTCCATCTAGACAAACATCTGCAAGCGTGGCTGAAAGATAACCTGTGCGATATAGGAAATGTCGCATGTCCATGTGAGCTGTTAGGTGGTGAAGAATACTACCAGACATTCCTGGACAGGCCCTCAACAGGTTGTTGCAAAGGCAGGTGTGTAGATGGCTGAGAGGAAGGTTAAAGAGCAGGCTGTTTTTACTGTGGTATAAGCACAGCTTTTAGTCAGGTGCAAAATTCCCACACAAAGATACAGTAGCTTTCACCTTCTGGACACTTCTGTCAGTGTCTCAACCACATTTTTCTCATACATTCATGATTGCCACCAGCTAGAGTCTGTTCTTGTATGCCATCTGAAATGCAGCTCAATTAATTAATTCAGCATTGGGAACTGGACTCCTAACATTGCCTGAGAAGGGAGCCCAAATACTCAGCTATTGAGTTGCGTACTGTTGGAGCAAACCTAGGCAAATTGCTAATCGCAGCTTGGCTGTTCCTCCTTCTTGCAAGCCCAGTGGCCTCAGGAGACCAGCCCTCTTTTGGGCTTAAATTTGGAGAGCACCTGGAATCTGATTTTTATTAGTTTGGATTCTGAATGAATGGAATATTGAAACTCTAATTACAAATATTTTAAAAATGTGAACCTTCAATTAACTGTATCAGTTGTGTTTGTGAACTATTGAGAACTTGCATTATTAATGAATACACAAGGTTAATATTAGTTTATTTATCACTTGGAATATGACTTTTGAGTTAATCATACAAGTCATGCCATGTTCAATTTTGATTAATGCATGAAGTTCATGTAGGTTTTGTTAAACAAATACTTATTATGTGTGATGTACTATAAAGTAATAAAGTGTTTTTTCCCCATCTCAGATCCTATATACAAAGGTCTTCCAATATGAGGGAAAACTCTTGTCATGTGGGTTTCTAGCTGAGATGGTGTCCACCTAGCACACTGCTCTCGTCCCAAGAGGGCCACAGTGCTGACTCCTCAGTGGTAGGACCTTTGTGTAGAGGCAGGAAAGGCTGAGCTACTGATAAGCAGGTAGTTTCCTGTGCTGAAGGGAGGGATGGCTCACAAGGATGGGTTGGAAAGTGCCATTGAACATTTTGGTTGCTCCAGGAGCCCCCGTGCTACAACAGACTTGTTTCTGGTCTGAACCCAGCCCTGATCAATGGTTCCCAGAAAGGGTAACCAGTTGTGATTTCTCCATGGGGAGTTAGGAGACATGGCTGTGCTGAAGCAAAGGAACTCCCCAAACATTGCTTAGCTCAGCGCTCAGCGCTAGACATGCTGGTGACTGTGAGCTTTTAGAGTGAAGAACCCCTGCCTCCTGGGGACCAGTCCTTCATGCTGGCGTAGGCCAACTTAGGGAAGCCAATGCTCATGCACTCTACTAAGTGACTATTCTGTAGATAAATGAGCAGGCTTTGCTACAGACTAAAACTTGCCCAAAGCACTTTTTAAAACAGAAACTGGAAACAGCAATAATGTGTGCATTTTCCCCAAGCTAGTCATTCTCTGCAGTCTAGGTAATGGGATTATTGCCATCACATGAGTTGGGGACCCCTTGAATGACACCAGAACATGTTCCTACCAAATTAATGGGTAGGCAGGAGTTCTGCATTTTAAAATCTAATCTTAAAACCTTGGAGACTGATTAAATTACGTCTCTAAGCCAGGAACAAAATGTAGCTTCATGCAAATTGTGCTCCTCCCCATAGTTTTTTGTTAGCACTGGAAAATGATTTATTATTGGGGTTTCAGAGGTTGTGAAAGAGAGTAGTGTGTCCTAATCTCATGATTATTTAGTCAGATGTTGGAAACTACAGTACTTACCCAGAACTCTGCTACTGGCAATATGGATCTGTAGGAAAGGGTAATTTGTTTTAATATTACATTCGTCGCCGTGGCATCTGGATAGCCAAAAATTCAGCTGAGGAAGGTTGTTTTTCAGATTTCCTTTAAGAACAAAGACTCCTCTCAAACCGAAAAGCATGAACGAGTATCTTCATTTCAGTTCATTAATATGCCTGTTTTCCAGCACCCTGTAAGAGAGATATTTTTTTATTTTCTGCTTTCTTTCAAGCCTAGATAATGTTAGTCTGTCAGTAAGAATGGAAGACAAGAATCTTTGTTGAGAGAAAAAAAAGAGTGCGTTAGTTGATGCAGTGACTGTTACTCCAGTACAGGATGTTTACATGTTTTTTCTGATTTCACAGGAAATACTCTGAGCTTCATATTTACAGAGCCACGTTGGCTGACGCTGGAGAATACGCATGCAGAGTGAGCAGCAAACTAGGGAATGACAGTACTAAAGCCAGTGTTATCATCACGGACACCAGTGGTAAGGCTTGACTCTTTATTTTACTATCACATTCAGAAAGACTGTGTATTAAAGCTGCCACCAGGACAAAAGGGCTTGGAGGAGGGGAAAGCTTTGCAAGTGAAGTGGAAGTGGAGACACTGAAATCTGTTAGATATACTAAGAAAATTAATCAGGCCTGACTTCTCTGCTATATAGTTGAGATGTTTGATTTTCCTTACCCAGACTAATGGGATGCCTCCTATGGATCTCAGGAGAGAACAGCATTTTCTGTGAGATACTTTCCAACACCAAGTCTAAGACACAGTCTAAATAGCCAAGATAAGAAGAGGATGAAGGGAAGGGAATATTATTCTAATTCCCATAGTACATGTGTGTAGTGGAGGCACTATAGGCGTGTGGGGTAGCTTTAATTTAATGTAAAACATGTCCTCGTCTGAACTTCTAAACCAGTGCTCATCTCTGTCTTTAAGCAATATTTGTATGGCTCTGATTGCCACCATTTTTACTTTCACAGATGTTGATAGGTTTTTCTCTTGATTTCTAAAATAGTAGAGACAAAGGCGTGAATGTATCTGAAGGCACAGTATTCAAAGGCATGAATGTAATTCAGGTACTTTAATTCAGGTATTGTGATTAAACTTATTTCTTGAGGAGCAGAGCTTCTCATGAGGCAGAGAGCATTCAGACTTACCCAAATGATTTAAAATTATTATAGTTTGCTATTTTTGCAGGGCTCCTTTCCATTTCATTTACAGGAAGTTCCAATTGCTTCTGAGGGAATTTCATGAGTTTCCATTATACAGAAATGTTTTAGTAGTACTGTTTCTCCTTGCAAGCACATTGGAGGCTGCAGTTCAGCTGAAATCTTGTTTCTTAAGTGTGACGTTGATTAATTCAGCTCCAATAATTCAAACTCTGGTGTCCAGCCTGTTGTGAAGTACAAAACGAACAGGCTCTCATTAGCAAACAAAGCAGAACTTCTGTGCCTATCTGAGATGGGTTTAAAGATATTGTTGCAATGGGAATTTACCAGGGATGCTTGTCTGTTCCACATTGTGCTCTGAAACAGGAGACATGCATTTGAATAAATAGAAAAACAAATGTAAATGTTTGCCAGTGGGATTTATTTTTGGCTATCTGCTCTTTTGTTATCACATAATGATTGCTCGGCTGTGTTCACTTTGTGTTATTTGCTATTCTATTTCATCAACTAAAGAATCTCAAGTGCTAAGATTTCATACTAGCTGTATGGTATTATAATCACGATCAGATGTCAGGAGACTGATATAAAAGATCAAGTGTTATTTATCAGAATGTTATTAGGAGGAAAGGTGGTAGGTGTTTCTGTGGAGCTTTGTCAATGCACTTGGTTTCCATGAATACAAATTTTGGTTGGTCATTAGCTGCTTACATGGAAAACTCCTATACTGTTTCCAAGGTACTGGAGTTTCCAAAACCCAGCTGTAGGCACTGTGCCTGGGCAATGATACAGATAAATGCAAAAGAATGCTTGGCTGTCCTGTATTACTTTCTCAGACAAGGAGGGATGTCGTGGCTGGGGAGTGCATGCAGGACCTCGTTCCTGTGTTTCAAGACATGGATTTTTCAACTTCCTTTTGGGCTGTGCTGAATGACAGCAAAAGCAGGGAGATGGGAGCTTGGTTTTGAATGAAAATATTTGCAGGCAAGCCCTGTTATGTACCTTTATAACTGATATGTTAGAATCTGTCAAGTCTTGTGAAATGTAAGTTGTTTAAAACACAGCCATGCATGCAGACTCCCTTGAATGCGGGGCAAACTTGGATCCAATCTAAACGTGGCAGCTGGCTCTTGTCTGTAAAGATCTGAACTGGAAAATCTGTGATACCTGAATTGGGACGTCTCAGTGATACTCGATAATCTAGAATCAGGCATGGTAGCATTCAGTAGCTGAATAAATGAATCATGCATATTTGGTTGCCACACATACATCTGAGCCCCCTGTGCTTATTGTTGCTTATAAATTGCCAGTAAAGTTGTTCCTAATTTTCCTCCTAATGATGGAATTTTCCACCTGGATTTGAGGAACAGCATGGGCAACATCTGGTGGCTTAAGACCAATGGATCCCTAAGGCCTCAGAGGGCGACATCTGCTTTGCAAACAGGGACAGACCCCCTGCATGGGTGACCTCCTCACCCCTCCTTCCCCCGCATTCCCTGACCTCTTCCCCTTGCTAGCTTAATGACAAATTTGGGATCCAAACTCGTTAATGAGCCCTGAAGGGCAGTCATTACTCAGGTCCTATATATCTGTGAGGTCTTGCACTATTCATAAGAAAGAGAGCGTGGTTTGTTTTTTTTTTTTTTTTTAAAAAAAAAAAAAAAAAGAAAAAAAACCCCAACATATTTAGCTCTTATTTGTTATTTCCTGCTAATGGGCTTTTGGAGAAGAACTTGGGGTCCAGTGCAGCCCAGGAGCCCCTGTAGAAAACTAATGTGTGGGTACCTGAGAGGACTGAACCTCTCAGGGTAGGCAGAGAGATTGCTTCCTTCCACCTTCATCAGATAGGGCAACAGTGGGGTAAAGAAAGATGCGTCAGAGGGCCTGACTTTCTTATGGTTGTACTGACCTGCTCTGCTATGTGAACCATAACTTTAATTATTACCTCTAATTTAATGACCTCACCTGGTCATGTTTCTTATGTGTGCCCTGGTATCTGCAATCTTGATCTTCCTTTCCCTTTTTGCTGGGTGCTTTAAGACCGAGGGTAGATAAGGTGATAGCATTTCTGGGCACGGGTTTATTTTTCTTTCCACTAAAAGATTAGTGCTTTTCAGTATAAAAATCTTTGGTTTAATTCCCTAGAATTTTGTCAAATTTTAACTATTTTAGTTGAAATTTTCTTTGCTGATGTATGCCACAAAAGAAAACTCTAGGGCCAGACCAAAGGTCTAACTAGCATGGTGCTTTGTCGCTAACATCAACTAGCAATGGACATTAGGAAAAAACACATGAAGAACAAGGCAAATGTGTTGATTTTTTTCCCCCAAGAACAGGAAAAGCCACACCTTTACCACTAAGGTCACAAGTCTGAAAATTGCTAATTTCAATTCCCTGCTCCAGAAGCATAGAAAAATGAGTATTTCTCAATAGAACAACTGTAAAAATTTCATAGTTGTTTTCAGTGAGCAAAGAGCTTTATTTTTCTCTGGTCTTATTCCCAGAAATGGTAAAATTTTCTGTCTCGAACAGTAATGGTCAATGCAATAGTAACTCCTGTCCTTGTTGCTGTTACTGTTATTATTAACATTACTGTTACTTAAAATTGCCGAATTTGCTCTTGTGCAAGTTTTTGCTACACATAAACACACACAAACTGTATTAACCTACGTAAACTTTTAAATTTTCTCATTTTTACTTAAAGAAACATAAAGCCTTGTCTATAGAGCAATATGTGTGGGTTAAAAATGCAACAAATATAAAAATAAGTAGACAAACACTATTTTTTACCAGTCTTAGTAGCAAGCAGTGGGAGCTATTCTGTTCTTTTTTAAATTTATAGTGAGTGTAACTTGCCCAGAGGATATGAGCTGCCTTCTTATTTTCATTCACTCCTATTCATGTATGCTCCCCTAAGAAAGATTGTAATTGGGGTCAGAATAGAGGCATGAAGTTCTCCTGCAGTTGTATAAATAGTGCACTGGTTGGCTAATGCAACAGTAACTGGTTTTTTGCATCCTAATTTGTCACTTTAGCCAGGCAAAATTCTTGCAGTGAATTTTTTTGCAGGCTTTCTCATGAGCATAGGATCTTACTACACTTAATAAATAAGACTTGAGAGAATACTTCATACCACAGCGCAAGCTTTCAGTTTCATGTTTGAAAACTCATTCACAAAACCCCTTATTTAGACAACTAGGTAAGTGACCTTCTTTTCTATAGTATTGAGCATGCTACAGCTCCAGCTGAATGTAGTCTCAGTCTTTTCCATTAAGACCTGTGGACCTAAATCTTTTGCCTCTCTAAGGATGTTTGCTGTGCCCAGCATGACTCAGGGTGCGAAAGGGTGGATTCCTGCAGAGATATTTCAGAAGTTAGAAGACTACAGTTCTGGATAACTGCTGGGTTGTGTGCAGGGTATTGTGTGAGCGCTCATCCTGCATGTCTGTGCAAAGTGACTTGACATAGTTTGCGTAATCAGTGGGGGTCGCTGGGACAACCTTGCCTGAACTGAAGGGAATAAGAAGTGCTCAGGTGATCTGTTCATGTAACTCAACTGCGGGCAGAGGTAAGCCTTGGTAAATTCGTTAGCTGCACAGTCAGTGGCCCGTGCAACCTTCTGGTTTCGCATCTGTAGGACTTGCAGTGGTAGTAACAGCTCTGAGTTGTACAGTAGTCAATAAGGATCTGATATTCATAAGTCATTAAACTTTAATTTGCTCTTTCTCTTCTGAAGGCAGCCAGTAACTTATCTTCGAGAAGATGGCAGAGAAATAAGTAAATAAAAACAACAACTTGCATCTAGTAGTCAGAGCATGTGGCCAACTATGAAATACTTCAAATGCAAGAAAAGTCCTTTCTACTCATACATTAATCTGTCTAAGACTTCATTAAAGCAGGAGATCAGTGTATCTCTTCTCTCTCTAACATAGTTACAGGTGACCTAGGGCCATAGTTTGTTTTTAACTGAGTGGTGTAATCGGTCAGATTCTCAACTGGTGCAAATCCGCATACCTGGACCAACGTCTCTGATTTGGGCCTCTGCATGGAAAGAAATGTGGGCATCACTCAGTTTGGCATAGCAATTCCCCTAAGAGTAGCTTTGAACCTTTCCTTGCAATTTGACATATTTGAATTGAGGGCAGTGCTCTTTTATTCTGATTCAGGGCAGTAGTTTCCTGGAGGACTGGGAAAAAGTTAAAAGCACAGTAGTTTTAAGAAATAAAAAGTCAGCTTTATCCATTGGATCTCCTGGTGTCCTTGGCCACATGTGCCTGCGTGCATCTGAGGCCTCAGACTATGGCCTTACTTATCTTCTACACACCTACTCCCTCTTCTACCATCTGTAGACCTAGTAATAGAGGTGTCAGATACTCCCCTTTTCTCAACGTGTGTCCTAGCTTATGTCATTCTTCGCATAGTTCGGAATGTGTCACCTGAATGGCAAAACCAATGCAAAAGGCTTAAGTCTTATATCACTGCCAGAAAGTAAAGCTCAGGATGACAGAAAGCTTGTTTGCAGCTGTAACTACCTGTGATATTCATGGTGTTTGAATTCTCCTCAGAGCCCAGGTTGTTGTCCTTGTCCCAGTGTCCTCAGAGCCACCTTCAAGGCCTGAACCAAAACCCGTGAGATGAGCCAAATCTCTTCAGTTTGCTCCAGCAGGCTTTTTGCGTTAGGCTTTTGACAAACTAACCAGGAAAAAAAAAAAAAGGGCTGTGAGGGCATGCAGAGGGCTCTTCACAACACCAGCTGTAGGGCTGTTAGATGTTTGGTTATCCGTGGAGAAAAGGTTTCTCCTTAGAAGGAGGACCTCGTGCCTCCCTCAGAGACATTACAGCAGAGCTTGTTGCCCAGGCACTGAGTTGTCTCCTCTCAGCAGACCAAACAAAGCTCCGTACCTAGAAGGATGGATCAAGATACCTAGCCCAGCAAGGTGGTGGATTGCTCTGAGTCCTGTGGGGGTTGAAGGGGCTCTTCTCAATCTTGTCAGAGGAGACAGCAGGAGATGGAGCTGGCCAGAGTGCTAAGGAAATGGGACTGAGAGGCTGCAGGGACCTGCCCCTTAAAACACCCCCAAACAATGATCCCTTGTCCTTCCTTCAATATTTTTACATAAGAAAGCCCCAGCACAAACATATCCCGTTTCAGGAATAGCACTTCACCAAAACTAAGTGCTCCTAGAAGCACCAGAAGTGGATGGAGCATCTGAGGTAGCTGCTCCTCATGGGGTCTTAAAACACAATGATGAAGACAGGGCTGAGGGCTGCTGTTCCCATACTGTAGCAGACTGCAGCAGCAGCTGCAAGTATCATGACTGGAAAATGCTTCCAGCTCTTCCACCTTCGGTAAATATTGATGACCCCCCACAAGCAGCCTCTTTTCTCTCTGCTTCTTGTATTCAGATGGCTTGTCATGTGGATCCGTGCTAGCCTTCTTAGGTGGAGTAAAGTGCCTCTCTTACCATTGTGGTGTACTGTCCTCAGTAAGCAATACATACAAATTTTGCATCTTCCAGGTGTTAGCATCCACTGTTAATGTTGCTAACACAAATGTTACTGGTGGGTCTTGGTAATGTGTGACTTTGCCACATGTTTTCCAAATGTGTTTCTCGATACGTTTCAGGTGTGGAAGGCTCTGGCTGTATTTTCCACTGGCAGGGAAGCTTCCTGCCAGCGTTTGTACAGATACAGCTGGGCTGGGGAGGCGGCAGTAAGGAATGCTGCATCAAGCTCAGCACAGGCACTAAATGGAGCATGGTTTCTTTAATAGTGAAAGAAAAATTTGCTCCACTTGTGCCAGATGCTGAGCTACGCAGCTGTCAGACCTGTTCTGTGTCCTGTTGTGACTAAGAAAGGTTAATTGCTCAGGCAACCCAGCTGCACAACAGCAAACTGCCTCCATACCCAAAAAAAAAGATCCTGAAAGCTGCCTGGCTACAGGCCACTGTTTTCCAAGACCTATTGCAAAATTTTACTTATGGTACTCATTTCCATGCCACACATCACTGGTTATCAAGGAAACGCTGCATAACACATTCTTTCACATTACTGAGAAGAAACTGGGACATATTGCCCAGGCAAACAAGATATTTGCCAAAGAAAACTGGACAAAAATGGAAAAAATACAAAAGAAGAGCTAGCAAGTAAGAAATTAAAATACAGGCTCAACATTGAGATTTAATGAGAGGGATGTTGAAGGGAAGACAGCTGGACTGGGTTTTGTCTCTGGTCAAGTTTCTGTGGATTCTGAAGACACTGAGCAAAGGGCCACCTGATCCAGCATCACAGAACAGTGTTAAAACAATCCTAAACCCTTTTCCTAAATCTCTTATGAGACTTTTTCTAAATTCTTTTTGTTTGGCCTACCAGAGGATTCTTGGTGTGCCTTGAGGATTCAGGGCAAGACTGCTTCCCTGGCATTTATAACCCTTCTCAAGCTGTGGAGTTGAAACTTACGCAGCTGTGCTGAACTGAACCACTATGAGGCTGAAAAGCGTTTCGAGAACTTGGGGAAGACCAGAATTGTTGATACATATGACTGAAGGGCGATTTGTTCACACCAGGCAAATCGCACATGGTTGCGGCTTGCAGGGTCAGCAGCGCGCAGACAGATGGATGTTGTCATTGGAACAAGGTCTCTGTACAAGTCTGTAAAGCCTAAACAAAGACTTTCTACTTTCTTTTTCCCATCTGCATTCTGCAAGGCATTAGCAGGGATCTAAGCATGGCAGCATCATCCCATTCAGCTATCAGCCAGTTGAAGTGGGTGCAAGAAGTCTATGGCAATATGTCAGTAGCAATAGCGTATCTTTGTAAGACCAGTACGGAAAAGCAACTTTTCTCATCTCTTCAGCAAAGCAACTGTTTGATTTCCATCACAGAGCCCCCAGCAATCATCCCATGAGGGACTGGGTTTGCATGTGTGACTTAGAAGATTTCCCTGAAGTGGCAAGTGACATTATTGGATGTACTTACCAGCAATTTAAGTGATATGAACAGGAACACATCTTTGCAAAATTTAACTGCCGAGAAGCGTAAGGAGTGAATACTTACACTGACGCCTTCCAGAAGCAGAGCCATCTGCATGATTTGTCCTGTTGCCACCAATCAGTTATTCCCAGAGGAGAATGAGAGATTGAACAACGGGCTTCTTTCAGAAGAAACAGGCTTTTTTCTTCAATTCTGCTAGTTGACACCATTGTTTTTAATTTTTTTCCGAAAAGGAAGCTTTTGCAAGTTGACGTCTGGTTGCAGCCTCTGCCCGCTGAAGCAGAATTGAAGCTTGCTTCTTTGAGCACCTTTTTCCCCTTTTCCTTGTCCATTCTTGGAGTTGAATGCTGTTAGAGGATCATCTGACTCCACATTATAACTTCTTATTGCCTCTTGTGTTTTCCAGAGAGCACCAGCAAGATACCAGTATCAACAGAAGGGACAAAAACTTCTTCACGTAAGTTGAATTAACAGCGTCTTTCTCTCTCTTTCTCTTTATTTCTTCTTGAAACTGCTTCTGCAGCTCTGAAAGTGCTCCCTCTTCGCAGAGAACAATTCACCTACCTCTAGCACCTCAGTACCTGTGTATCACCTCGAATACTGGAGCTACTTCAGGGACTGAGAAATGAACGAATAAAGATTAAGCACACTTTTTAATATCCTGGAGCTGTATTGAGGATGCTAACTTGGCCTGCAGTTGTCGGCCTGCAGCAGCACAAGTGGAAATGTATTTGAGCTGTTAGGAACTGTGTTTCAAAAAGCACTTGTTGCTCCTGTTCTGTAAATCCTAGCAGCTGCATATGAATTTGCAGAGTGTATAGACATATTGATGTTTCCTCCAGAATGTCTGTTGCCTAGACTGCTCTATTCCTCAGGGCTCTACATACAATTCCTGATAGCTCTGCGGGGCCTGTGAATGTAGACAGGTAACTCACTTTCAGTAGTTCAACCACTTCTGAAGCTGCCTTGGCATACTAGGAGCCTTCTCCAGATGGTTTCCTTTCAGGCGGGTGGAATTTTGCTTTCAGCATCCTGCCCGCAGTTACAGATTGCACGCCTCCGGAGTTACTCCTGGAACTGACCCCAGTGAAAAGTCACTTTCATTATTTTAACTATTAGAGTTACTTGATATATGGCCACAATTCAAACAGTTGTCTCTACCACTGAGTTTGGCGGTAGGAGCTGTGGATAGGCATGTGTAAGCCGAGCATCCCAAGGATTTACAACATGCACATATCCTGCTTGGCAAAGAGACTGTGGTCCTGCTAGCTTTTTTGAGAAAGCTATGTCTGACAGAGACAGGTTTTAGTGTGAGATGACAGTGTTTGTAGGCTAGATCAAGGAAAACAGTGTGATTGCCAGATTTTGCATTTAGCATGCCTGCAGCCTCTCCTTTGATGCATCTGCGTGTGTGGCGACCTACTTCTGAAATCTTGGCACTGCTGCCTGACAGAAGAGCCATTGGATGTGCCCATATTCTTTCATGTTCTCAGTGGGGCCTGTCACTGGTGCTTCACTGGATATGTATGAGACCACATAGTTAATAGCAAGTGTCCTGTAACCATTGGAACCATTTTTGTTTAAAGGAGTTGACACGCTGGTCACCGACTCCACTGGGCTCGCCTTGCCTTCTCCCTTGTGCAGCAAGAATTCAGTCCCTGCATTTCACTCCCTTCTTTCCCATGAACTAAATTTCTTGTTCTTGAGTGGTCTCTTTCTCTGCTGATGTGCCTTCCAGTGCCTGCTGTTACAGTACTGTTCTCTTCTTCTCTTTACTGCTATTGTGCTGCTGGAGAGGAGGAGGCTGGGATGTTCAAAAGGCTGGCTACATTCCTGATGAATCACTGTACTGGCAGATTTCATGCCAAGCAGCACATCACGCTGTCGTCCTGACGGACAGCAGAAAGCAATACGTTCAGTGGCTGCTTGTTGAGGTCTTCTCATGGATCCCTGAGTAGGTCTTTGCTGTGTGGCTGTAGCAGAGACCTGCTCAGTCCCAAACCCAGCCCAGGTGCTGTTTTTCCCACTGTTCACAGCGAGCCCTGGGTCCAGACCACGTCAGTTTTCTCTGCCACTACAGGAGTCTCCTGCCGACCAGTACTGTCTGGGGTTTTTGGCAGTGCTGATTTTTCCAGTCCTTGCAAATGCAAGTAAGTTATTAGTGTGTTGCTTCTTTAATTGGAGATAGGCTATTGTGAGATGCTGGTGTTTAAATCACCAGGAGCTAGGTCTCTTGAAGTATGGGTACAGTTACTTTTTGGTGATCGGAGGATGTACAGATCAGTCTTAGCTTGTAAGTGTGGTTTTACTCTGCCTAAAAACTGACTCTATTGGGCAATAGATTCATCTTTTCTGCCTGACATAATAAGTTAAATATTTCACTACAGAGCACACAGTATGCCTGACCTGCTCCCTAGGATTCACAGGCTGGTTGTTAGCCGCCCTGACTTCCTTCATCCCTCTCCGCAGTGACATGTCACAATCTCACCTTAGGCAATTCTGAAGTTTCAAGTGCAATTTCTGCAAACTCTTCCTTCCAGCTGATAGTACCCCTCAAGCACACTCTTGAATTCTTTATTCATGCATGAAACTGTATGTTTTGCTGGACTCTAAGACAGTGAAAGCCCATGCAGCCACCCAAATGCATGACTCCAGTTTGCTGCGTGGAGGAGCAGCTTAGGAGCTTCTTCAGCCCTACCTTCAGGCTAGCTTGCTTCTTCCATTAACTTTTCTGAGTGCTTCCTTTGTGTGATTTGTGTCGAGGCCCGTTTCCTTCCACTGTCCTACAAGATTATTTGCCATCTTGAGAATGCTTCTTCTTTTTCCTTTCTTTGTAACTACTTTGGGGCTTGTGCTGTGTCCCATTTTGTACTGGAACGTTTCCTGCTCTCCCTTCCAGCTACAGCTCTCTGCAGAGGTGGTGGCACTCATGGACCCTGCTCTCTTTCAAGCCACAGAGGTCCTTAGCCATAGTTGTGATAGACCTGGAGGCCTGACTGTCCATTTGGAGTTACGTGAGAAGAAAATAAGCAGCTAGTGTTCCCTGGGTCAGCACATGGAGCTTCAAGACCCACTGCTTTCCACATTTCTCTGATGTTGTCACAAACAGATGAAAACTTTGCTCTCTCTTTGACAGTTTTCTCCTGGCCTTCCCTCCCAGGACTGTGGAGCATTTTTGCTGTAACTGATTATTCACAGTGTGCCTCGGACACGCTGTACCGACTTTGTAGTTCTTTGCTTTCTTGAGCTATCTCATTTTTTTCTCTTCTTTGGCAGGTTTCTGATTACTGAAAAAAAAAAAAAAAATTAAAAAAAGAGAGCTCTACTGGGGGAAGATATTCAGGCTCCTCCAGTATAACAATGTAGCTGTGGCTGTGTTCTTACAACTTTGTTGTTACTTCTGTGTGTTGCAGAACCCACGCTTAGGATACAAGCTTCAACAGAAGGAACAAACACTTCCTCTTGTAAGTATGCAAGTTGTTTAAATTATTGCTGGCAAGACCCTCAGGTACCTTTCTCACTCCCTAGCTCAGGAAAAAATGGACTTCTGTCTAAACCTACAATAAGGTATCGGGAGTGACTGGGTAGGATTCTTGCTCTACAGCTGCAGTTGTTATTTGTTATATATATTATAAGGCCCAGAGCCACATCCTTTATAGATTGAGGGCTAAACACCTTCCTTCAGGAAGGTCAAAGTACATATTTGGGCAGGGCAAAGGAGGAGGAAACTGCTCCAGTGTTTTCTGCCTGGAATTCCCTTCCTTGCCCTCCCCAGGCAATGTGTGCCTTCAAACATTGTCTCCTCTGCCTCTGCCTCCACAGCCCCTGGCCCCAGGATAGCTGCAGCATCCTCAGGTCCAGCCATCCCTAGCTGCAGTGCATTTCCCTTCGTCCCTGTGCCAACTGGTGCACGTTAGAGCTCCTCAGGCTCTTTCTCCTATGCTCTGCTGCCCTTGGGAAGAGGATGGGGAAAGTGAGGGCATCTTTTTGTGTGTCTTCCCTCAGCTGGGACAGAGAACCAGGAATGGTTCCCCTTCCGGGGGAAACTTCCCGGCGAAAAGAGATTGTCTTTCTGCTCATTTTGGAAGCACACTTGTTGCTGCAGGGGTACCAGTGAGGAAGGTGACTCTTTTCTTCTTCTGTAGTGATGCTTCCCAGGGAAGCATGCTTTACAGCCATAATCCTGTGCACTTTCACCCTTGACAACCATCAGGAAGAGCCTTCCAGCTCTTTACTAGATGCAGATCCAGCATCTACCCAACATGATTCTGAGCCGTTTGGAAGGACACTTCACACAATCAGAGTCTGCAGGGTTGTGGGAGGTAGGGTATTGACCTTCTTCTAAAGCATTAAGAATTGCCAGCTGCCAGGAACAAGATGGCAGGTGAGATAGACCAGCAGTCCAATCTACCTTGACAGTTCCAGTGTTGCTATGAAATATGGTGTGTGCTCTGTAGCAAACTATACATAGCTGCCGTTAACTCACATCTAATAGCTACTGTAGCAGCACAAGGGGGAATGGTCAAAGCCAGATCTAAGGACACATTATTCTGAACATTTTTCATAATTTATATGAGATACAAAAGATTTATTTTTATAGATTTTCTTCTCAGCTATTCGACTGATTAGTGTGTTAAGTGGGTTTTGAAGGAATTTTAGAAATCAGATAGGTTATTTTAAAAGACTGGAAAGCTTTCTGCCAGCAAGGTGAGAAGAGTTAATGTTTTTGGCTGCCTTTTTCTTCTGATGCACAGCAGCAGGGTAGGTGGGAATAGTTCCTGGAGCGATTTAAAACAGTCATTTATTTCTGTTCTGTTCTCAGTTGCATTGATGTAAATCAGGAGTACTACTATTCAAGTCACTAAAATAAGTAATCGAGAAGTATTGGATATTGCTGCCTATGCTGGGTAGGAAAGGTACTACAAAGCAGGAGGGAGCCAATGTTTATTGCTAACAGATGTGAATGTCTACTCACACTGCAGAGCGATGGGGGAATTGAGTCTACATACTTATTGTAAAGTTGCTTAGGGCTTTTCTTTTCTGAATTTCAGTGGGACATGTCCATTTCACACTTGTCACTGTCAATCTTGTAACAGCTCCAGGAGATAAAATAAACTGTTTCCTTCCACTTCTCAGACAATAGCAGATGTTTCAGAGAACATGCCAGCACTGTCACTGTTGGCCAGACACTGGGAAAGACCTAAGAACAGCAGAGTGATTCAGTAGGCTCTCTCCCCTGGGGTTTCACAAGTGAACAGACATATGTCATGTTTGCTTTTCTGGAGTTCCAGTGACAGACAAATAATCAGGGAGCTAAAAGTTTAAAAAAATCCCATCGCTGTAAGACACTCCACAACAAGCATCCCAAAACTGAAGATCCCTCTACCCTTTTATGTGCATGTGTACCTACACTCCTCAAAATCCAGCCTGTTTTGAGAGTGTGGGCCTCCATTCTTAAGTAAAGGAGACTGGAAAGACTGTGATGTGTTCCTAGTTTCACATAAAGGTCTGGTAATTGGGTTGGGAGGTCAGGAATCCAAGGGAGAAGGAAGGAAATTCATGCTTTTGTGGCCTGTTTCGTAGTAGATGACTTTGTAGCACTGATTGCTAATGATGCCCCTGGCAGGTAGAAATGCTTCCCACCTTCTCTTCCACCTCAACCCTAGGATCATTCCATATATATGTATTCTGTAATATTGAATAATATTGAATACATAATATTGAAAACCAAGTTACAACTTTCATTTTTCTTGATGATGGCGCTCTCTGTGATACGGCTTTTCCTGCTGAACAAAATGAACAAATCAACAGGAATTGGAGCTCTGTGTACTTTCACTACCAAGGACTGCAGAGACCATTCTTAAGCACATCAGAATGATTTGGGGATGGAAGACATTTTTCCTCCCCTTGTTCCCAGGACCACAGTGCTCTGAAACAGGTGCCTTATGACCCTGTGACTTTCTTCTGCTCAGGAGTTGCAGTGGAAAAAGTAAATCTGAGACTTCACTCTAGTGCCTTGATTTTATGGGTTCAGTCAACTATGTATTCAAGACTAGAGAATGAAAATATGGTGGTCTTTTTCCTCTTTTGGGACTTGTTAAAGGAATCTTGGCTTCTCACCCTGATAGGCAAAAATAGTGTACATATGGCAGTCTTCCTTTTCTTTAGAAAAGTGGTCCCAAAAGTTGCATTCTTGTTTGTAAGTTACAACATACCTGAAATTCAAAAGCAATCAGGTTTCCTAGGTTAAAATCATCAGCACTGCCCATAGTCTCCTGGTGGAGGTATCCTGCAGGAACATTTGTATGGTGAAAGAGGGGAGAAGGGAAGTGGTATGATACAGGCTGTTTACAATGACCACAGCTCCTGTTGTGTGGGAACCATCTACACCACAATATGGGTGTACAGACCGGGAGAGATGTGGCACCTTAGCTTACTGTTTCTGTGGACAGCAGCAGTTTGGAAACCCATGCTGAGGGCTAAACTGGATCAAAAGCTGAGCATTTGTAGCAGTAGGAAATGAAGAAGTTGGACAGAGCCAGAGCCTAAGGGAATATATTTCAAACTCTTAATCACATACAGAAACAATTGCTTAGTGGCACCTTGCAACATTATGCCCTTGTTTATGCTCCCCACTAAGGGTTGCCCCCTAAAATGTCCTTCAAGGCACTTCCTCCAGCAAAGAGCCAGGGTATACTGTGTACTCTGCATGTTTCAGACCTGATTGTCTTACAGTGGGTTTCTCAGTTCAGATTTGTCTGCTTGTGCAAGATGGTGAGCCAGCAACCATGGCAGTGGGTGTGCTTGGAGCATATTCTTTGCAGCATGCATCCTCCTGTCTACTATCTAGCAGTTTGATGTGATGCCCAGCTGGAGGCAGGACTATGGATGAAAAGTAGGTAGGAGACTGATGCCATCTTGCTTATGGCTTCTTTCTCAGAAGAGTACAGAGCAAGTTTGTTTAGCTTTTGGCTGGAGGGAAAGGCGCAGTGTTGGTCATCTGTCCCATAGATTACTTTAATCTCATTTGCCCACAGACTTTCAAGCTGGCCTTTAAAGCCTGCACAGAATTTAAAAGAGAAAGATTAGTTGGAGAAGAACCATGTCAGTTTGGACTGCTCATCTCTTGTCTCTGGAATTATTAACTTGCAAGCTCCAAGCCTGGCACAGCAAGGCACCTTCCTAACACTTCTTCTTCTCATGGTGCCATAACAGATTCCAACCTGCATATTAAATGAAGAGCAGATACAGCACATAGAAAGCAGGCATGCAAAGACTTTTTGCTTGTCACATTTTCTCAAGTACAATACTGAGCTACTTTGATAAAATTGTTCCATGCTGAGCAGTAAAACCTTCTATGACATGGTGTTAGGGTCATTGGTTTATAGAGTATTTTTAACAGGAACATTTTTGCATATATGAGGCGAGCAGCCTGGCTAGTAAATCATCTGTGTCCTAAAATCTTAACAAGCAAGTTAAGTTTCTGCTTTCCTTTGTGTCCTAAAGTGAACCCAGTCCTCCTTCCCCATATTTATTTATGTGATACCTGACAGGAGTCCACTTTCAAAAAATATGAATTTTGTCTAACAATCATACAAACCTGAATCAATGCTTCTGGAAGACAGAAAGCTTGGGCCCCCGATGATATAGGTTTTATGTAGCCGTTTCTTCTGTTTTCAGCATACTTATTCAAACCTCTGAAGACCACCTGATTTTGTTGCCATTTCAAGCAATTATTTAAATTGCTTGATTTGTAACAAGTCCTTGGACCACTCAAGTTGTCCTGCTATCTGATACTTGGAGGTTTTGTTAGATTTCTTTATTTTATTTTTTTAATAGTACTCATGCACAGGTACCTAACAGGAGTGTGCTTGTCTTTGACGTGTGGTCAAAACTTGTGGAATCAAGAAAAGGCAGACGCAGAGTGAAGCTCCACTCTGTGGTCTTTCCTACTTTCTAAGGTCTGTGTGAATTGCAGTTCTTTTAAGATACAATGTGACTTGGTGACTAGATACCTTGCAGTATAGTGGAATATAGTACATATGGAGATTCTGCATTAGTTCATTTTACTCTGTTTTGTTTGGCTTCATTTTATTCTGAGTTTGACAGATGTTAATTTCTAATATTCCCTCTACAACTGAGAGACAAAGAAGATGATAGTATGATGGACAGTGCTGCAGCGAAGTGTAAGGATCAGAAAAAATCAAGGGATACTGCCTAACCATTGAACATGTGTTTAACTTCTTTCATCCCAAAAAGGCTCCGCTGTTTTGTCATAAAACCTAAATACACTGGTAGCAGTTCAGTACCTTCTGAAATGCAGCTATCTTTGAGCTCTGAAAGAGCAGAATTGTTTTAGGAGAGTCTAGTAACAGGGCAGAGTCACTTGGGGCAGGGTGGGAAGAGGAGAATACTGTAACCAATTGAGAACGCTGAAGGAATTCAGATGGTGAAGGCAATTACTCAGGTTGCAGTTATGCTAGCACAGCAGGACTCCCAACTCCTGCTCTTACAAGTTAGTCTGACATCTTCAACTGTCAGCATTTAACTTATCCATACCACAGACTGAAAGGCTGCTTCTCCAGGAAAGTGGTATACCTGGTGCCTTGGTGGGACAGTAGGTGAGAGGAAAACACTATACCACCTCATGCATTTTGCGTTATGATTGCAGTGGTTTTATTTTTGTGAATAATCATCTATGGAGAAAACATGTTGCTTTGTTCTGAGGACACAGTGGGTGAGCAAGGACAGGGTCAGACAACTAGTTCTTGTTCAATGTAAAATGAGTTTAAGTCTCCTGGTTGGTGATATCTTACTGAAAGAGCAGAGATGAAGACAGGTGTTGATCCCCTGTTAAAGCCTAGCACAATGTGCAGCATTTTCCAGTTTCTTTCTCCACAGTGGACACTAATCACAGTGGGCAATGCAGTGGTAATCTCAGTACCCTTATGATTTGATCTGGCGTGACAAATCCTGTTTCCTGTGTTTAAATTTCACAGATAGGGCAAACTCATGTGAATAGATAACACTTCTCAGACACACAGCTTTCAACCTTTTGCATAATTCCCAGTCTAAGGCTGGTGTGGCATTAAATGTCTGCTTCCAAAACACTTAATCTTTCACGGTTTTCTGTAGTTGCACTCCTGGTCCCCCAGTCTTGCCCTAAAGGAGAGCTTGGGCTGGCACTGAGCACCTGAGTTGGGTTAGGCACCTCCACTGGGAAGTTTGTACATGTCAAACGTCCGAGATAACACCGCTAGAATAGAGTCAATTCTTTTCTGTGCTGGCATTTCTTGGGTTCTTTTTCTTCAAGGAGGTCAGAGAAGTAAAAGGCAATGATGGGTATAAGCAGTATTTGAATTGGAAGCAGCTGACATAACAGTCATCAAGATGGTCTAATCACGGCAAAAGCTTTCCTAACACAGCCTTAGTTTATCCCTTTCTGACTTCTCCCCACTATGATGAAGTAACATGTACTATGTGCCCACCTGCGACCAAAATCAGCATCTTTCTGATTTGCCAGCATAGCCTATGCTATACTGGAGGACGTGAGATTCTAGCACAGGGGTGTGTTGGTGGTCTGACGTTGGTGTTTTGGTCGCTGTGTCTTCCACGGGGAGAAGTCCCTGGTGCTGTCACTGTGACAGAAACAGATGGTCAAAGATTTCTGTTCCGTGCTGGCTATACCCTTTCTGGGTAGCAATTATGAACATAGTCTGTGGTATTGGATCAGTTTTCTCAAAATCTTCCCTATTCCATGTCATTTTTGAGGCATCAAGGTGGTTATTGCTGAATAAAGGTACGTGACAGAGTACTGTCTCTGGGCAGAGATCTGCAAACAACATGGAATACATGACCTTGACAGAAGCATGCATCTATTTCAGGCAGTTTGGCAAATCAAGATATGTCATTAACCATGCTGAAATCAAGAATGTCAGTGCTTGGTAGGAAAGCATAAAGAAGCCAAAGAGCTCAGAGCAAATGTGAAAAAAAGGATACTCACAACAGACAAAAATGATGAATATGTGCGTGTGTACAGAATAATATTTGTATTTTAAGATAACAGGCAATTCCCAATTTACCTCTATTGCCTAGAAACTCTGTTCATCTCCTTATCATCCACCTGTTGTCCCAACAATACCCACCCACCCACAAAGAGATTTTGTCCTGAGGCACCCTGTTGTGTTAACCCCAGGAGAGACTACCAATGCAAGGTCCTTTGTGGTCCTCAGGAGACCCTTCTGTCCTGTGAAAGACATGTTTGCAACCCACTTTCTTGCTTTTGGAGGGGGAGTTTCTGTTGTTTCAGGTTTGGTGGGAAAGCTTCAACAAAGAGGAAAGTGTCAAAGGCAATTTGAGTTTCCAAATATGAATTACCCCAGCATGTCTGGAGGTTTGCTGGGCTCCCTTTGACAGAGAGGCACACACAGCGGGCTTTCTTAGATGGTGTGTGCTGGGCTTTCTATTCCATGTTCTCCCACGGGAGGTCTTAGGCTGCATGGGCTATAAACAGAGACACTGTGGCACAGCAGGGCCCTGATCCATGAAAGGTTGTTTCAAGTTTGTGGTCTGGCAGTGGAATTCTGTGACGAAGCAGAAACACAAAATGAATGAAATACAAAGAAATCAAGACACTGGGTCCAATGCTTTGTTTTCATGCTGAGCCTCCAATTCAGACAGTTCTAGTCAACCACAAAAGGCAGATGCTGTTCTCTAGGGAGAAGGAGCAAAGTTTCTTAGCAAGCCATAGGGCTGCGTCATCTGCCTGGTCTCCTAGGCTCTTTTGACTCCTGAGCAGGAATCCAAGGAGTCCTTAGCACTTTAATAACTGGAAATGCCGCAGCATTTGATTGGATCTGTTTGTAGAAGATGACAGCAGAAGATAACACAGTCGTAGATAAAAGATGAACAGAAAAGTACACCATTATCTTCAGAATAACTTGTAAAGTATATGACTTTGAGTAAGTTTCCATTTGCTTAAGAATAACCCCTTGATAAATTACTTTTTACTTCTTAAAAAATACAAACTGCATGACAGACATTATATTTCAACAGCCATAAGCAGAGCACTGTATACATAAATGTGATCTTTTCATAGCTGCATGGCTTTGAAAAGCCATCACTGTGTCCCCTCATTACCTTCTCCACAAACACAGCGGCCCGCTATGGCTGCGACTCAGTTTAGACTATAGCAGTTCCTACTAGGTGAATTAAAAGCAATACTCTTCTTTCACGTTCCTATTCCAGCAGTACTGTAACAGTGCAGCGGGAGCCAAGCTAAACCCGTGGGAAGAAATTACTGTCCCATCCTTCATGTCCATATCTCTTCTAAATTGCCGTTTGGTAACCTCTTCTGATTGGATGCAAAATGTGAAAGTTGTATCTCCTGTGACTTTCATTATCAAAATGTTCCCATAGGTTCCTGCTGGTTTCTGCTGTTCTTGACATTCTCTCCCTGTTCAGAGAGGAGAAGAAATGCTGTAGTCACTGCAGCATTTAAAAAGCAGCCTTTTACGGTGTGATCTTCCTTCTAGGTGTGCATCTTCCTAAATATTTAGTAGTAGTCACCTAGTCAGTAATTTTGAGTTGCATCTTCAGTAGCATGAAAATACATGGCAAGGATCACAAAACACCTACTATGTTTTTTTGAAAATAAAGCTATGCCTTGTAGGAATTGTCTTTTATGAATCGTGTCTGATGGATGTCAGTATTTTCTTTCAGTGCGTATATACTTATATAAAGGCTTTTGCATTTCTTCACAAGATTTTCTTCTACTGACTACCCACTCTTCATGCTCGTCATTTCAACTTTGTTATGGATTTACAGAGCTCATAGGCCTTATTAGTAGTTTATATTAATCACAATATCCAGCTGTCTGAGATCTTTTGTCAAAATAATTCCAAATTTTCCCTTCTACAGGGATCTGCTTTCTACAAGGGAGGAAACTTTTCACAGCTTTCCAGTTTCCAAACTGCATCAATCCTGTTGTGAGCTAAAATAGCATAGGGCATTTCTAATTTATGATGGATGATCATAAAGGCTAAACCTAGGGTGCTAAGTGGAGTGAGGCTGAGGAGTGAGCTGGAGTGCTAGAGCAGTGTTTGCCCATTTCATCATTAACATGCTTTCTTGTGTCATTCTGGCTCACATCAACTACTGCTTTTCAAGACACCTAAGCACAATATGAAGGATTAAGTGCATCGAGACCTTTCCCAGGATGCAGTATGGGTACCACCCTACCAGCTTGGCTCCCTTCACCCTAAGCAGTCCTGCCACATCATCCCAAAAGATGCTGCAACCCCCAAACACTCCCAGGTGCCTTTATATCATACCAGAAAGAATTAATCATAAAGCCATATTCATGCCATAAAAACACTATCTGGGTGGGCTAAGACACAACCTTCCCACAATTTAGACACTGGGAACTGGAAAAAGCACACATGTAAATTATTTTTAATGAAGGGCAGAGCTACAGTGAAGTAGTGTGTGATGTAGAGGTAGCCCAGCCACAACGCTTGTCCTTGGACTGAAGGCATAATCTATCCCCTTTGCTACTGAGCACTGTAGGCACCCCTGAGCGACCAGGCTGCCTGTCCCACCTCAGCCTTCCCAACCACAGTGTAGTTGTGGGGCACGGAGCAGCTGGCGTTACAACACAGCCCTCCCGAGTTTAGCAACTGTGGCCGCTGCTCTTGAACAGAGAGATGAGACAACACCTACTACACTCCAGTCCCAAGCCAACAGAGGAGACAACTGTTTTTCCAGCCCTGAGCATTTGGCTTTTTTGTTTGTTCATTTGTTTCTGGTTTGTTTATTCAGCACAGAAAAGCTCCTTGCTCCAGAGCTATAAATGTTCAGAATTGATGTTGAGTCAGGAAGGATTTGACTGGATACAGCTCTGCGGCCTGAAGCTTTTACAAACATTCTGTGCCACTGAGCTTATCTTAAAGTTTAGCATTTATACATGGAGTGGTAATAGTCCTTCAGAAGTTAATACAGTCATTATTTTTCTGAGGTTTGTAAAAGGGAATCTGAGCTTTATTACTGATATTTCTGTGGTAATATTCACAATGATCTGAAACATGATTCTTAATAACACAGTCAAGCGTCTGACAGGTATTTAGATGAGTTTTCCAAAATGTCAGCAGGTTTGCTGAGGAGTATTACTGTAATGGTTCATTTTTAAAAGAAAAAGATAAGCCATAGTCTAGGGAAGAAATGTAAAGGTATTTTTTCAATAATGTCTGTTTTGCAGGCGGATATCTAGCTGTGAAAGCCACAGCTACCTACATTGTAGAAAGCTACCCATTAGATCTACTGCTGCCAATTGTGGCACAAATTGTCAGTGGCAGAAAGTTTTTTCTAGTCTTCTCAAATTAGAAGTGAGCTAACAACATGTGATGCTTTTATTTGTTTGAAATGTCTGTGTTCTTATATATAGTAACTGAGGATGTTCTTTCAGTTGTAGCTAAAATTCTGTTGCATGCTTTTAAGCACTGGTATCCAATGCTGTGGGTCATTAGTGCAACAGTTTAGTTATTGTTCTGGGAGAACAGGTTTAAATGTCTAAATGTCTGGTACTTTTGCCTCATTAAATGCTTCCCCCTCCCCCCCCCTTTTTTTTTCCATTCTAAGAAAGCCCCAAACTAGCATTGATTATTTTGAATTCCTTAATATTTTATGTTATTTAAAGCAATGAAACATGGAGTGATTCCACTGACTCCACAGGACACACAGCAAAATAGGATTGGAGTGTAATCTTGTGCTATACTTTTTATACTGTTAGTATGACTTTATTATTTCCCTGGAATAGCTTTTTCCTTCCATTTCCCACTGGGGAAATACTTGGCTTAAAACAAGCTGCAGGCTATGCATAGTTCTTGAATATTTTAATGATCTACACAAAACCCATTAGCTGCCACAATGGCAACTAATACTTGACAGACAGTAGGATCACAGTTCTCTCAGAGTCTCTGAGAGGGCAGAAGAATCTTAAACACTAATTTTGCAGGAAGGTTGAAGCTCATTGCCTTGAGCAGCAAGGGAGCTCATTCAAATGCATGTCCGTCTGTCTGTTGCAATGCAGAACTGGTGTTTCATTTCTCTGGTGTAATGAGCTGTGAATCAGATGCTGTCCCTGCTTACTAGGTAAGCTACACCTGCAGAGTAGATGCTTGTAACTCCTTTATATATTTGTCACTTTGGAGGGAGGAAGAGTTTAAGATTGGTCCAGGGAAGGAATGCTGTGAACATGGATTCTGTATCTTTTTAGGTAGACTAGTAGTCGAGCCAATATAGCTGTGATCCCTAAAAGTGGCAGATCAATCCCAAGTTTCATGGGAGGTAACACAAGTCTGAAATTCTTTCCACGTGTGTTCAGCCAGCACATTTGGCCTGTGCATCAGTGAAATGCCTTTCTGGAGGCAGAGGAGAGGAAATTAGGCACAGCTTAGGGACTGTTTACCTTAACCCATCCAGTTGCTTGTTTCTGTAAGATGCAGAGGATTCTTGGTGTCTTCCCTACAAGATCTGTATCCTGCACAAAATATATAAGTGACCTCTCATGTTGGCAGCAATGCTGTGACTGAATTACACTTTAGAGGACAGGAGCTAAATGCCAGCACCTTACTAATTCTTCCAGCCAAATGGACACCTGGAGAGCTAATGTATTGATGTACTTACTGCTTGAGTTATGTGTAGAAAATATGCAGTAAAACTCCAGATAATTGGATGTGGATTGCATTTGCAATTATATGTTCACTGGATAATATGCATGCATCAGAGACCTAATATTCACCCAGCAAGAGAGCACATTATAGGCAAGCTGAGCAAATGGAGCTTTTCAATTTAAATGTGCAAATGAATTTTATACACACATGGGCACCATTAGCAGATGGCCAGTAAGGAATGCTGGGTACAGGGGAGGGGTATTTTCCTTTTAATTCTGTAAGAATCTGTTCCTCTGGATGATGTTTCATCCTGAGGAATAGCTTTTATTATCTGTAAATATCTTGTAAAATATGAGATTGGCATTCACAAAAACCCAAAAGCAGCATGTATGAAGTACTGGATGGAGAATTTTCTCTGGATGGAGAAAAAATAATCAAAAAGAGTGAGCCAAGTATACTGTTATCAAATTTGCAAAACAAGATGTGGAGCAGGTACCTCTAATAGAAACACATTAGCTATAGTTGATGCACTGGCAAAGGATCACTGAAAATTTTCAAACTTCCTTAAGGAAAAAAGAATTCTTAAAAAAGCTGTTTAAGAAGAAATGGGCATCAGCTAACTCTTTAGAATGGGAGGCAAGTGGAGAATTGGTTGTCACTTGTTCAGACTTGCTGCTCTCAAGTTCATCTGCTGTATTCTAGTGTTAAAGGGGTGGTGGCACACAGGAAAGCTAGGCTAAGCAGAAAGGAGAGGAGAGCATGTGTGTATGAACTGGCATTTCTGCCGAGCCTTTGTCTCAACCAGATCTCACCCCTCATTTCTTAAACACTGCCATATTCTTGGCATCTCCCCTTTTGTTATCACAGGAAATTGTCAGTGTGACAAAGTATATTACAGCATTTATAAGAAACACTGACTAATAAGGGTCCAGTGACTCTTTAAGGAGCTCTACATACTTTTCTGATCTCTGAGGGCTGTTTCTTCCTCAGCCCTAGTCATGATCATGTCTTGACCTTCAGTAGCTCTGCAGAAAATAGTCATTCCAATTAATTTTCAACACAATCTCTGCACACAATACCTCCTGTCAAAATTGAAATATCACCAGCTCTTGAACAAGAGTCCCAACTGTCAGCCAGTAAAACTGACCACATGTGAAGCAGTCATGCTGCTGTACCTCCTCTACCTGGCCAAGGAAGAGAGGGAAGATGACCTTCTGGAAAACTGCATTTGCTGCAGGGAAGAATTTCTGCTGCCAGCCCATGCTTACATATGATGGGGAAGCAGACCAGCCAGAGACAAGCAACAGCAGGCAGCCTGGCCAGCCCCAGCGCCTGCCGAGCCCTGTGTCCTGTCTCAGGCAGCAGGCAGCAATTGGTGCCTC
The DNA here is from genome assembly GCF_000690535.1 of Cariama cristata. Lineage (NCBI taxonomy): Eukaryota > Metazoa > Chordata > Aves > Cariamiformes > Cariamidae > Cariama > Cariama cristata. Next base: position 56,199 of record NW_009616376.1, read on the forward strand.
AGGGACTGGTGGGGAAAGACACAACAGAAAGATGATGCCTGTGCTAAATGAGTTTCCTCCTAAGCCGTGACCATGAGAGGTAACTCAACCTTTCTGACCCCTATTTTTCCCCTTGTTAGATCTGTGGGGAGTCTTGTCTCTTCCGTAATCTTGTTTGGTTGTTGGCTCCAGCTACCTCCCGCTCTCCCATAGCAACCACCACCCCACTATGCCTTAGATCAGGTTCCTCATCGTGAGGCTACCAGCGCACCATGACTTTGGAAGGGGGCTTCTCTCACCTTATAGACGAGGGCAGTCAGGGACGACAGATGATTAAACCCTAAGCCACTAAGTGGAGTGTAATCTTCCCTTGGTCTGCTGCCTCTCCTCATCCCTTATCTACATTGACTAGAAACAATTACAGCAGCAAGCCACATAATCAGATATTGTGGCTGGAGTCACATGCCATTTCAGACACCTTGAATAGCGTTGTACATGATTGATGTGGGAATATAGAGCACTAGAAAATGTCAGTGCTTTACTGATTACTGTCTCTAACTGTGGGCAAGGCCAAAAAGGGAGAGGAAAGTGCAAAAATAGGCTTCATGGAAAACTGTGGACTTGTTTTATTACCTAGAAAATGTCATCCTTGCCTTCATGTGATTAACAATTGACTTATACGCTAAAGCATGAGGCTTACTAGCCCTTGCATAAGAAGCATTTATTTTTATTAGTGTAGCAAGGGAATGCATGTTCCTATTTTCCATTCAACTATGAAATTTTCTCTCAAAATTGCTTTAACAACTTGACCTGAAAGGGGGCTAAGCAAATAAGTGTTTCCCAATTGCAGAAGAGATTTTTTCTTGTCTTTTCTGTTCCCACATGGAAAAAAGAAATGTGTCTATTCCCCATATAGGAAAATCTAAACACGGAGGGCTATAAAATCACCTGCCAGGCTGGAGATGCATAATTTGGCCTGCTCCTCACAGCCCACAAAGGTTTGTCTCTTAGCTGAAGAGATGGAGAGGAACATCCTGAGTGGCAGGAGGCACTCCCTTCACTGTGCTGGCGATGCAAGATCATAAGCCGGGAGACCTTGGGGGGTCTCATTTTGCAACCCATGTGAAGTGCTGAGAACAATGCATCTGTTAGTCTTTTCAAAACTTCTAACTGACCTTAAGACTGGCCACAGTGTTGACCTGATTATGGTTTATTCATCCCAGAGCAGATAGGATTAATATGTATGACCCATAATTAATATGTGGGTGAACATACAAGGAAAACAATGTCTTCAGCAGGGAACTAGCACAAGGCTTCTGTCACTGACACTCGCCTTTGCCCTGCCGTTTCACCCACTGTGATTAGAAATTCATCAAATATGTCTGGAGAATTTGCATGCTTAGCCTGCTTTGGAAAGAGAGGATTGTCTAGCTGTGAAAGGAGATTATGCAGCAATTTCCTCCTCAGCAAAGCAAGGCAATGAATCTGACTCTTCATTATAGAGGAAGGATGAGTAAGAACAGTTGCATTTCCTGTGCAGCAAGAGCAACATGAGCTGTGCTCCAGGTTCCTTTGGGAATTTCTATGATCATGTCAATTTCAGACACGATGCATAATGTTACTACGAGAAAACGTAGATGTTTAAATAGGAATGCTTGTGGGGAAGGGGAAAGGGATTGATTCAATAAACGATGTGTTTGATCTCAGCTAGAAAGACAGCTGTACAAAAGAAGACAGGCTTGAAGTCAGTTGCTTGAGTTTTATAATTCATGCATTGATTACTGACAGCAGCAATATATTTCTGAGATCACCGTAGTTTTTAATAGATATTCTCACATTCTCTCATGACTTACAAAAATATTTCCCTCCACTTATGAAAATATTTCGCTGTGTTTTCATTATGTGAGAGGCTGTAAAAAAGTCTTGCCGTTACTTGTATTTGCTAAATAAATGAAAGAGAGAGGTCCCACAAAGCATCTGCACCTCTCTCCTATGCTTTCACACTCCTGCTCAGGGTGAGCACAACTCAGTGCTGCTTGTCAGGCATCAAACACTCCCTTTCTGTTCCCTAGATTATCTAACAGATATGCAATCCTGCTTACATTTTTCTAATCCTTCACTTGGGGGAGGTTGTACATCTGCAAATGCAGAAATGTATCACAGGGACAACAATCACAAGGACACATTCTTGAATGCTCAAGAAAGACAGACAGTCCAGCAATTGGATGTTAGCAAGACATTGATCAAAGGAAAGATTTCATGAGCAACTCTGAGCACATCCCTTAGGACTAGTATGAATGTGGGTTGCAGGCTGGGAATCCCAGACCAACGCTTGGCTCCTGAGGGAACAACCCATGAACCTTGAACTGCCTGTGTAAGCACCTCAGCGAATGCCCAGAGAGACTTTAGATGCCTCAGAAGTAAAAATATTTCCTACGAGGATTAGTCCACACAATTACCAAAGGCTGTTCCACACTCCTGCACTGAGTGGGGAGCCAGGCAGACAGTCAGCATGTTGCAGATTACTAAGATCGAGTAGGTGAAGTTGTCTCTAGTTCTGCCTATCTCATAGATCCTCTACACTTCCTCAGAGGCATAAGAAGGACCGCCGCCCCCAAACAAAAAAAAAAGAAAAAAAAGAAAAAAAAGAGAGAGGCAAGGAAGCATTAAACCATCATCAAGATAGTGTTCATCATGTCTTTCCTCTGTCCACAAAGTCTTAGAATAAAGCTTCAGTGACATTCATCTCTCTAATGTAGAAAATGTTTTATCGTTTTCTGCAAAGCTGGAGACTTACTTCAGCAAAAGGAACTTGAAAGTTCTCCCTAAAACAGCCTGAAGTGCCAGCACTGAAAATGTGCTCTCAGGGGAGAAGGAAAACTCCCAAGGGGGAGAAAAGGGGTAGCCATGTCAAGTTATTTTTTAAAATAAACCCAAAAGCTGCTATTAACATCTTGGATGAAACCTAACAAGGCAAAAGGGTCTGAAGAGCAGTCCTGGTTCATCCAGCACCCTTCAGGGTAAGGAATGGAGGAGACCCTTGAGTCATGAGCAGATGCAGGTGTGAGAAGGGAACTGAGGTGCCTAAGGCCACGTGGTTGGGTGTGCCTATATACCAAGTTAGGCCCATTTTAGGTGCCTAGGCACATTATTTTTTAACTGGCACTTTTTTTTTTTCTCATAAAGGAAATGCTGTGACTGCACATGCCTTATTAAAAGATTATGTGTTTGGCTGGTGGCCATAGAGGAATAATTCCTCTTATTGCTCAATAAATCAAGTTACTGTCATTTAAACACTTTAGCTGAATTTCTGATCAGGACATGAAAGAGTTAACTCTATGACTGTCATGATACCACAGCACTAAAATAACAACCAATTTGGGGAACATAAATTTTATCCTCTCTTGTAGCATAAATTTGGAGCCTAGGCAAAATCCTTATAAAACTATGCACATTCTGTAAAAATCTGTCTCTTACTTGGAAAATACACAAGTAGAACTGTGGACTAGTAAAATGCAAGTAAAATACTTGCAGGAAAGCAGAGTGGTGTCTTTTGAATTAGTAGGCATTTCAAATACACGTTTTAATTTTTAAAATAAAACTTCTTGAAATGTTTAACAGTTTCTTATTTCAGTTAACACAACTTTTCTTATGTACAGTAATAATCAGGTTATCCTGGGCTGGAAGGGGGCGCTGGTCTAATTTGAAGTGGTGGGTTCCTTCTCTGAAAGGTTTTTTTGTTGCTTTAGCAATTGAAAGCCTTCCTTTCCTAACAGGATTAGCCCAAATAATTACCAAAGAGTTTCTCTGTGTCATCTCAGTACAGGTCCTCACAGCAATACTAGAAAGCTTGTCTGCAGTAGGGAAATAGTAAATGGCTGTGGGTAGGTGAAAAGGTTACAGTTAACTGTTGCCACTCAAACCAGAGAAAGTCTTCTTCAAAGGCAGGAACACAATGGTTTTTACCCTAATCCCCATCATGCCTAACTAGTGGGAAGAAGAAACAGTAGCTCCTCATTGGCAAGAAGCTATTACAGAGGGCTCATGATCATCAGGGTGAAGTGGAGGACCACAACCTGAATGGTATGTGTTGTGACAGGCCTCTTGCAGTTCTTGTTCAGTAATTCACAAGTGATCTGGGACAGTGAAGCTTTGACATTGCGTGTGCCATATTTCGTGCTAGTTCTTTGGTTCTGGCTGCGGACCGGCATCCTTCCCCCTGGCCTATTAGCAAAGAAGTCTGTTTGTGTTTCTTTGGTGGATCCCGAAATCTGTGAGACACATCAACGGTGTGAGGGAGAAGCTTCTAACTCTTCAGCTTTAGGACAGCTCCTTGCTGCTTTTTATGATTTTTGCATTTTAGGCACTGTATTAAGGAGTCACAAACTTTGTACAAAAAAAAGGAACCCCTTGAGGAGGGGAAAAAAAGAAAAGGTGACTCGGGTTGAGATTGTACAAGGGCATCCTGCTGGGGGAGCAGGCCTGAATTAATTTCTGTGACTTTAACTTGTGTATCTAATCCATAACTTTATTACTTGTTCAAGTCACACTGTATTTTTCTGCTGTTCTAAGGCTTCATTTCAGGGGTTCTGGCTGTTTATCTATATTTCTATGCAACATAATATGTTGTCCAGGATAACTGGAAAATGAAATCTGAAAGGCATTTCTTCAGCATGTGTGTGCAGATACCAACTTGACAGATACATGTCTGTAATGATCATTGTTCAATGTGCCAGGAAATGAGCACTTCTGGCCTGACTTGTCTGATATTCCTTGAAATTACAGGACATGTGTGGGGATTTTTTCCATCTCACTGTAAGCACTGTGTTGTTTCCATGGGAAAAAGGGCTTGGTAAAGACCTTTATTTGAGGTGCTTTGTCTCATGCTGCTATCTGTACCTGTTTCCTTTCTGCCCATCCTCTGGAGACTTCTGACTTGCATAATTGCGTTTGAACATAATCACATTCGTGGATCAAAGAAAATGCACAACCTTATTATTGCAAGTTAATCGTTCCTGGAGTAATTCCTACAGGTTGTCCACAGTTACCTGCCTCAGTGACAGATTCAGACTCATCATTCCTCCCATCTTCTGTGGTTTTCCAAATAGCTGGTATTATTTAGTCACTTTAGTTGGCACTCTTGGAAACTCTCTCATTACCTGATGCACCAGTGAGCTGACTGTTGCCAGTAGCTACAACTTACCTCTACACCGGTAAGCAGTAAACCTGAACTTTCTGTTTGCTGCAGCCACATTAATAATGCATTGTGTTTCCTGTAATTACATACATGCACAGATATTTTTTGTTGTTATTATTAGAGGAAGAAAGGAGATGGAAGTGGAGGGTGGAAGGTGGTGGAAACAGCTACAACTAATTATTAATGCTGAGTAGACCCCAGCTGCATAGGTTTTTAATTAGACCATGTCTAACCCTAATAGTCACTGTTGGGATAATACTAGCACTTCTTAAGCGGGCTAGATTAGAAGGGGAAGTGTCTTGTCTGCTCACACCTGCACCGTGTATTGTTACTAGCACATACTCAGCAATCCAGTCCTAAAATTTATCCTTTTTTTTATTTTTCGGTTCACTTGGTTAAATTCTAGTAATTTTGTGTCCTTCAAGGCAGAATCAAATAGTGATTTCTGTGCAGCTGAGCAGGACCACTTTCCTGATGAAACCATGAACTGACGCCTAACAAAGGCAAGGAATGTAATATACAGAATTTCACGAATTTTTCAAGTGTTATTAACAAGGCCTCGAGTGAATCATTTCAAATTGATCAGTGAGGCAGGAGCACCGTCTTTGCCCTTTGCGGCAAAAGGAGTTCAAAATTCAATACACCCTGCCTTTTCCTCCCTTAGCTGAGCTTCAGGCTTCTGGAATAAGTAGAAATGACGTTATGCCCATGAGTATGTGTGTCAGCCTGGTCTGTCCCAGGGAGCTGGGGCTTTGCCCTGTGGAGCTTGTGCCGTTAGAATCGGATCTATTTTGGTCACATCCTTGTTTTCCCCTCTAGCATGTGCAAAGTTGTTAAAATACTGTTCCTTTATTGAAAACCCTGAAGGAAGGACACAGACTTTAGTGTGAAATTAGAAACATAGAGAGGATTTGTTGCCCTTTGGCAGCTTTTAATTTAATTGGAGTTAAGTGGCAGTTAAGCAGTAGGCAGGAAATTTTTGAGCAAGAGCAAGGCATCCCTCAAGTGAAAGCAGGTATTAGATCTTCACTACTGCTGTGGCTGAGCTGGCTGAAATCTTGCCCACACAGGCAAGAAATTTGGCTCTATCTTTGCAGTAGTCAGTGCCTGAAGGAATGGTAGAGTTTTATAGGGTCTGGCTTCAAACTATGGCCCTGATCAGAAAGGGATTTAGAGACACAATTCACCTCGTCCGTGTGTGTGCAAGTCAAGCTCATGTGTGTACAAGCTAAGTGCCTCTGTCTCCTTCTTGCAGACTGTAGGTACTCATTTCCTTTCCCCACCATCATGGCCATCCTTCCCACCACAGGCATAGCATACCCACAGTAGTGTACATGAAGACAGCTTTATTTTATATGTCTTTTTCTCTGGATGGCAATTCGGATGAGCTTAGCTGGGAACACGGGATGCAGGGTGACCTCAGCCATGCCAGTCTGGCCCACTCTTTCAAATACTCTTTCAGAGTAAATGCATTTATTCCTTAGGCACCCTCAAGAAAAAGGAAAAAGACAGTCATTCCCCTCCACTCCCTTTTTGTAGTCCTGTTGCCACTCCACAGCCTCTGTGGTGAAACACAGGCAGACATAAGGCACCCCCAGTGGACATGACCTGCAGTTTGAATGCAGGACATGCTGCAGGAATAATGCATCCATCAAATGAAATGATGATTGCTGTGAACTCATTCTGATGCATATGTGTGTATAAGTGCATAAACACTCCATCACATACTGTTGTCAGTAGTGGGGATTAGAAATAGCTCTATTTACCCACCTTCCTCTGTCCTGTTGTGGGCTTCAAAGATCTGTTTTTTGCTCTGTCACTGCCTCCTATGCTCCATTTCTAGATTTTCCAATGTCTTGCAGAAGGGGGTGTTTCCAAAGCCATACTACCGCTCTTACACCATCCAGCAGCAATGGTACACATTGCCCTGCGCTGTGCATGCCTGTGTGTTAAATGCAAACAAGTTATAATGAACCCATTTTACTTTGGCGTAAGGGTCTTCTTGGTGTCTGGACGAGCACAGAGTCCGCTCTGTAGCTTTGAACTGCATCAGTAAAAGGAGAGTACAGCAGATGATAGATTTCTTTAAGGTTTGGGAGTTTTCTCTTTGCTGTTTTCCTTTCTTGCTCTTGACAAGACCCAACCTGATGCAGGAATGTTAAAATCCCGTATATGAGAGGAGTTAACAACCTTATTTCAATTCAAGTTTTGCTTTATAAAGGTGAGAGTTTTGCTTTTGTGACAGATCATATACAGCACAAAGAGAGCATGGGTGCAGAGGTGAGAAAGATGTGACAAGATATCTTAAAATGCAGGCTGGGGTTTGCATTTAAAACATAGTTATGTAATCAAAAAAGTATTTGATTAGACTACTGAAAACTCATGACTAGACATAAAATCTCCTTTGTCATACTTATTTGAAATCTTCTTAATTATTTGCTGGAAATAGACAAAGTTTTCTAGCCAATGCCAAAGGAGTGATTCATGCCTTCTATGGCTTTCTGAATGCACTAAGAAAGAATATTAAATATTAAATATCCGTGATGATGCTAGGATTCTGAGGCATGATGAGAGTTGTTGCTTTTGTTATTTTTGGAATTTTTACACTTATAAATACTGTGTTGCTTATCTGTTTTAAACAGTGAACATCTCAATTCTGCTAACTTCAGCATAATCGGGCTACATACAGACATGACTAGAGCTGAACCAACCAGTGTAATTGAATTAATATCTTGATTTAGGATAAGGTTGAGTAAATTAATTAGTTGGAAGTATTTGCTGAAAGCTGCTAATTAGCTGAAATCATAACATTTTCTATAAGCAAAATTCTGAAGCTTGCAAATTCTGAATGTATAACTGTACCATAAGACATACTTTACAAATCTAAGCCAGTAATATGTTAATGTCCTGTCATTAATACCTGTTTATTTAATGATACAGAAATGCTTTCATGACGTAGGCTGGCTCCATGTCTTTGACTTCTTTCTTTTTGTTTTTCTAACAGCAAAACTGTTGAATATACATACGCCAGAGAGTTACTCTATGAAAAAGTCCATGTGTAGTTGAAATTTTGAAAATGACACTTTAAAATGAAGTAAAGTTTGATGCCTTAAGTTTTAAACAGTAGCAGTTGGGAATATATGCAGGTACTAAAATCATTCTGTCTTTACAAAAAAATGAAAGATGTAGTAAGTAGAGTCAAGATTTTTCAAAATAATGAGTATCTTGTTGGGATCTTCTAGGAGCTTCTGCCTAAGTTAGGCTTAGATTCAGGAAGGGCCTTGGGTCATAATTTCACTGTGCGAAGTCTTGGGTGAGAAGACAAGATCAAGGAACTTCTGACCTCCGGACCATGGTCCTGTCCCCGTTCTTCCAGCCTATATATGTTTATGGGGCCAGGCTGGGAATTAGTTGGTAAGCTTACCCACTTCAAAAAAAACTTAAATTATTCTTAAAAGTTAAAAATCAGTTCTCTCATCCAGTTGAGAGCCTGGCCACATGAACAATGTTACTGAATTAGTGCGGGTGACAGAATATAAGGAGCAAAAAGAAAGGAGATACAGAGAAAACGATGATACAGCTGCCAAACTGTTTATCATGAAACCACAGCACTATGCTCCAAAATATCTTTTCAGTTCCTGAATTAGGCTGTGATTCAAAAAGGCACTTAGATATATGATGTGGCCCATCTCTAATCCAGAGGGCATTTCACCACTTGTTTAACTCCATGCACGTTTAAGTACTTTATTAATCAGGGTTCAATGGGGGAGTGATAATTCCTTGATTCAGGGCTTTTGGGACCTTTCCTCAAATTATCGGTGTCCAATGACTCCCCCAGCAGCAGCAGCACTGTGGATATGAAGGCTAGCGAGCACAAAATCCTGCGTAGCCATGCCTGTGCAAAGTAGCAGTTTTGCCACTGTCCCATGAACACGCATGAGGAATTTCTTCTGTCTGAATGAAGTGGCTCAAAAGCAGGCGTGCAGATGCATTTGAGCACGAAGGCTACGAAGCATTTGAGCACGAAGGGAGTTAATGAACGAGTCTGGGCCCCGTGACTACAATGCTGCCCCAGCACACTGCCGCACTGTGAAAATAAATAGCCACAACCTCCCCAGCAGGTCTGCTGGAGCCTCCAGTGACCGGGTGACAGTGGTGCCAGATCTGGAAAAAAAAAACAACAAAAAAACAACCACACAAACAAACAGAAAACTGCACATGGTCTTTCTTCTACTGCTTCTGCCCTTAGGCAGAAGAGCCTAGCTGAGCACATTACATGTCTTTGCATCTCTTAAATGCTCCTTTACCACATGGCAAAGCTAATTATGATTAGTCTGAACAGTGGCAGGGCTCATCCCAGTTTTGTGACTGAGCAGAGGCTGGGGAAATGAGTTAGTGCCATTGGTGAAAACCCCTGACATTCTTGGTTTGATGTTGGATTTCTGTGTCTCGTGTAGTGCCACTAGCTCTGCTTTTGATTAGGATGAAAGAAACTCAGTATCTCACATTTCACTTGAAGATGAAAAGACTCAGAAAACCTTTTGGTTCCCCTGAAATAACAGCCCGTTTTATGTCAGTTTTCAGTTTCAATTACTGGCTGTAGCTATTTAGAGTATAAACATCTCTTGAAACGGTCATTGTAGTTGTGTTGTTTTTTCAAATCACTGTTTCTGCAAGCCACAGCTATTGGACTTACAGTAAGCATATTCCTGGTGTAAATGCTTGGTGTAAATCTGCATATGTTATGTCAATACAGAAAATGCTGCCACAGAGGCAACAGGACCTCTCCTAAATGTTTTCACAAGCACTGGAGTTTGTATTCTGAGCTCCAGACATTCCCAAGAAATGTGGTAGTGTGAGAACCTGCTTCTGACACACCTACGTGGGCAGTGCAATAATTCCTGTGTAGTTGTTCTGGCTTGAGGGCACAGAGATGATTTGGATACAGCCTCTTCAGGTCCTTGCCCCTTGTGTTGTCTGAGGGCAGGGGCTCTTCCCAGAGCAGCCCTTTTGTACCAAATGAGTTAAGCACACTAATGATTCTGCTGACACTGACATATTTACCTTCATGTCTAAGGCTGAATATGTGCTTAAGGGTTTGTATTTTTACTGCTCATGTTGTCCTGCATTTTCTTACGGGCTTGATGTTTCCCTTCCTCCGCCATATATGGCTGCAAATGGTCAGGGGGCTTAAAAAAAATAAAGGGGAAAAAGGTAGTGGGAATGGGCAGAGACATACAAATAGCACTAGCACATGTATCCTGTTTGCTTTCCATCAGGTGAAAAATGGGATATATGTGTGTGCAGGTGACAGCCTGTCCCATTTTAACATTTGCAGTTCCAGTGACAGGACAAGTATAGAAGGAAAATGGAGTTTTCTCTTTGTGCCATTTGAGCTGAGAGATGAGGATTTTAGAGAAGGCTTTTGGAAGGACTGAAAGGGAGAGAGTGCTGGCATCAATCCAAGGGAGATGGATTAAGGAGGGGAGGTTGGTGAAGCACTGAAAGGAGGAATAAATGAATTGTTTGCACTATGTGTGATAGCCCACTCTTCCCACACCATGGCTGCTGGTAGTGATGCCGCTTATTGGGCCTGCTCACTTGCTTTGGGTCACCCCCCAATCTTTAAATAGTGCACTTATTTAATTTGAAGAAAGTGTCTGCAATCAATAAAAAGAGATCCTTTTTCCTTTTATCTTCCTCATCAATCTCTTGTTAATGAACATGCACTTTTTTTCTTTTTAGCTTCTTGGTTACAATGCCTGTAATTTCTCAATGTATGGGTAAAAAAGGAGTGCAATCAAACACATGATGGAGCGGTTGATGCCACATATTGCTGCTTGCTTCTTTCTGGAGAATTGGCATGTTCTTAAAGGCAAGCGGGGGGGGGGGGGG
>NW_009616376.1:67300-68637 GCF_000690535.1 Cariama cristata
AAGCGGGGGGGGTGGGGTGGGGGGGTGTTGCTTGCCCTGCACTGATATGTGGCCCTCTGAGAACCCTTTCTTATGCTGTGATCCAGCAGAGCCATGAATAACAACTTGTGAAGACATACTTTACTTTCCTAATGCCCCAGTAGCTGCAAGGAAGTAGATAATTCTATGGGAATCTTTTTGTGGACTACTGGGACTTCATTTAAAGCAGATGGATATTTGAAATCCAAGGCCTTCCATGAGAGTGACTCACCAAGCCTAATTTCCAAAACCTTCAGCAGGTTTGGGTCTGATTATGGCATGACTCGAAGGGTCAGATGAGTTAAATGGTACTTGCTGCTCTAATTTGCAGGATGTTGTCAGTTATGATCATATATCTATTTAAGCTTCATTCACATCTTTGTGGCTGGCCAGAGAGAATGGTTCTCTGCAGTTTGGTAATAGGAAATCAGCCTCCTTTCAGGACCAATAAAACTGGAGACAGCTTGTTCATCCTCATCACAGGCTGGAGGTTAATGCTGACTTTGGCTTTGTGTCTCTCCTTGAGTCTTTTGGGAGTTCAATTTAGCAAAATAACACTTGATTCTTTGCAAAAACACTCCACAAAATAAAATTACAGTTTTGTAAGCCTCTGAGTTTCAACCTGTCACTTACATATGGCAAGAGTCCAAATCTCAGTCACAGATTAGCTTCATTAGTGTAAAATCACACTACTTTTCCTCTAAACCAAAGAGACCCAAGCCACATAATAATCAGAAATAATCTTTGCACAAGGACCTAACCTAATTGCAAACAGGCAAGTCATTTCCTTCCTTGTCCTTCTATATTGCCCACCAACGGGCTACCCTAGTAAAACGTTGTTACCTCCAAGGTCATGCTCCCTCTTGTTTTATTCCAGGGTTTTCCTTTCTATTAACCAGTTGCTGGGTCTTTTCCAAGCCACTCATCTCCTCCAGCCTGGCCCAGACCCCATGTTTCAGCACAGCATGCCAGTGCTAGCATGTCACTACAGAAATGTAGGAGGCTGAAAACTGCAGCTGCAGGGAAGTATTTCTGCATTGGGTTTGTTTGGGGTTTTTTTTGGGGGGGAGGGGAGCAGAAAGGACCCCCAAAACCAGTGAACTGTACCTTCAGTTTACAGTCGTATCTTCAGACCCCAGAGTGAGAGACCATCAGCCTTTACTGCAGCCACCAGAGCTAGCACGGAAGGCAGCGTGCTCCCTTACCAACCCAGATGCCATAAAGAGCGTGGGGTTGGATTTTTGTCCAAAGAGTCCCGAGAGGAGCCAGGCCCGTGCGGTATCGGGCTGCAGCATCGCGGGCAGGCTGCGTTCTGGCCC
>NW_009616376.1:68674-69034 GCF_000690535.1 Cariama cristata
TGGCCGATGATTCATCATTGCCTTTCTCCTTTGTGGACCGGGGAATAACGGGAGCCGCCAGGCACCTCCGAAGGCAGGGTGCCGCCCTCCTCTTCTCGCCGCAAGCCCCAGCACCCCGCAGTCCCAGCGGGGCTGGGAGGGTGAAGCAGCAGCTCTGCAGGCTTCCCTGGGGAAGGGGACGTGAGGAGGAGGAGGAGGAGGTCTGAGCAGAGCTGGCTGCGCGATGCTGAAGCAGGCAGCCTGCGCTGCCAGGTCTGGAGGTGCCGCGGGGGAAGGGACCTGCAGCAGAGGAGGGTACCGCAGCCTGGAAGGGAGCCAGGCCCCACGGAGATGCTGCGGCCGCGGAGGCGGCGGGAGGGG
>NW_009616376.1:69065-71499 GCF_000690535.1 Cariama cristata
TGCCTGCCGGGAGGAGATGGTGCAGGCAGGCTGGGCCCTGGCCAGGGGAGGACAGCGTGAAAAAGCGAGGGAGGTAGCAGAAGCTATCCTGGCTCCGTTTAGCCAGTGGGGTGTGGGGTGTGGGCGAGGGCAGGCGAGACCCCTTTGTCAGAGAGCCCTTCACCGGTCCCTGAGAGCTCACGGCCCCTCCGGCAGCAGGGTGAGGAGGGGCGCCAATGCACCCACATGCAGGGGAGCCCCTGGAAGTGTCCCCGCTGGACTCCTGGGACGAGAGGCTCTGAGGTTTCACGGGGCAGTGTGTGCGCAGAGGTGGCAGCCCGTGGTCTGAACCGGTAATAATCTGTCTCTCCATCCAGCTATGTAGCATAGTGCATCATTTCTTTAACTTCATGGCAACCCTTGTAAGGAAGGTGCAAGATCTCCACATGCCTTTCTGTTCACCTCAGCACCAGAAAGATGTGAGCAAAGCAGAAACACAATTTAAAGGAGAGCAGTTAAATGTGAACAGGCTGGAGAGTAGTGAAGATTACAGGAGAAGATTGAACACAGGTAGTTTCCCTGGAAGACCAGTGCAGGGAAGATGTGGTCAGGGCAGTGAATTAAACACAAACTCAGAGCAGCAGCAGCAGGGAAAACTGTCTTACTGCAAATAGGAAGGTTGAAAAATTAGACATGGATAAAGAAGGCAAGACATTTTTAAAAAATCGTGCCAAGCACTCAGATGCTGTAATATCTCATCTGTGCAATGAAGAGAATATACCTAGCTGGTTCTCAGCTTCCACTCTGCTTTGAAGAGTGATGCTTCAGCTTCACACCTGAGGAGCAACTTGTGTGTGCAAAAGTATGTCTGTTTTCCCATATTATTCAGTTAGTCTAATAAAAGATATATCCTTTCCCTAGAAACCTTTCTTACTTGTAGCCACAGACCACCACAGCTGTCAGGGCAATGCTGCTGTGATGTTACCATTTCTACAGTGGCTGTGTTGTTATTGCTGTTTGAAATAGGTTTTGAGATACTTGAAAGAGGCTGCAGTCACGCAGATTATTACCAGCTAAGGGGCACATGTGCTTTGTAATAAGAGTAGCTATGTAGGTAAATATGCAATGCAAGCTGTTCGTTCTGTCTGAGGTTACTGATCACATCATTAACCTGAGGACCAGACATTTCACTGGTAACGTAGACTCGATTGTATGATGATTTCTCTTTTTACATTCTTCTAGAGAGTGTTATCACTGACTGCTTTAAGGTAAATTCTCCAGGCACTTGAATGTAGTAGCATCATTATTACTTCAGTTGGCTACTACAGCCTCACAGGAAGCTTTGTGATCAGACATACATTAATTAGTCCTTGACATGACAGTCTGTGAAAACACTATGGGACTCACTGAGATTTTTATAAACCTTTTTTATGCGAATGTTACTAATGTTCCCATGGAAGTTGTGGTGGGTGGGGGGGCGTGGAGACAGAGGGAGGAGGTGGGTAAACACAGATGTCTTTTTTTGTCGCTGCCAAAAATATATAACTACAAAGGAAATTACCTTTTGGATGCCTGACTAAGGTACCAGCAAAAATGAGTTCAGGGCAATTTGTAGCACTTGATTCTTTGTTTCCTTATGCATCCTGCAGCCGTTTATACTAAGGAGAAAGGAGGATTCATGCTGCCAAATCTTCAATGCAAATGTTTTCACAAAGTCCAAGGAACTGGAAATTGTGTTAAAAGACCCTCTCCTTTTATGCATGTCTGTATTGTTACACAAGTGTACTTTTCTGTGGAGACAAAGAAGACTGGGAGTAGAGTTGATTCTAATCTTACTTTCATTATGTTAACTGGACTGTTGATTTACCTCTGTATTACACTGCAACAGTGGAAATGGAAGTTAGTGCTAGCTATCGGTAGAGGTGAGGAATGATAGGCAAATCTAAGAACAAAGTAGAAACCGTGTTAATAATAAAATCCTTTGCTTTTGGGTTGGTTTTTTTTTGAGTCTAAGGGGGAGTGAGGATATATGCTAGCAGCACGCGAGCTTTTTAAAAGTACATTCAGGAGCTGACTTTAGTATGAAGTCTTTGCTTTTTTTGGTTTTGGAGGGTTTTGGAATGGAGATTGGAAAATGGAACATAGAAAAAAAATATGCAAACCTCTTTGTAATAACTTAAATGCAAATTTATCAGAGGTGGGAATGTTTTTGGTTTGTTTTTTTTTTTCCTCCGCTTGACCTAAGATGCATCCCAGCACTACTTCTAGTGAACAAAACTTATTCAGGGGCTTGGAAAGAAAAGCTGTCTGTAGGTGTCAGGCAGGGAGAAACTGCTGCTGGAAAGCGGTCTTCCCCCTGAGAGAGATCGGGTATCAGACTGAGGGAGCCTAGTCCAACCCAAAGAGCTCCCACCGACACCCGGTCCTCGCTGTGTCATCGATGGCCGCCGCCTCT
>NW_009616377.1:0-5889 GCF_000690535.1 Cariama cristata
AGGGACCCACGCTGGAGCCGTGCGTGGAGGACTGTCTCCCGTGGGAGGGACCTCACTCTGGAGCAGGGGCAGAGAGTGAGGAGGAAGGAACAGCAGAGGCAGTGTGTGATGAACTGACCACAACCCCTGTTCCTCGTCCCCCTGCACTGCTCAGGGGGGAAGAGGTAGAGAAGATCAGGAGTGAAGTTGAGCCCGGGAAGAAGGGAGGGGTGGGGGGAAGGTGTTTTTAAGATTTTTATTTTTTATTATTCTACTCTGACTTTTGGCAATAAATTAAATTAATTTCCCTGAGTGAAGCCTGTTTTGCCCATGATGGTAATTGCTGAGTGATCTCCCCCTGTCCTTATCTTGACCCATGAGCCTTTTGTTATATTTTCTTTCCTCTGTCCAGTTGAGGAGGGGAGTGATAGAAAGGCTTGCTGGGCACTGGGCGTCCAGCCCAACCCACCACAAAACTGTTGTTGGATTTAACTCTCTGAATACTTTTACTGAAGTGTAGAGAACAAAATTTAAAAGTGCGAAAATTCCAAGCTTGTCATTTATTGTGGAATCATAGAAAAACTTAGACTGCAAGTATATTCCTCCTGCTCTGGAGGCTAAGTTAGGTGACCTCTTGCTCAAAGCAGAGCTGTCTTTGGAGTTCTGTATTTGTTCTTCTGCTAGTTGTAGACTGAAAGGACATTGCAACAGTATCTTCTGTTCCAAACTTTGCTTGCTGTAGGAATATAGTTAAAACTTTGCAGAAATCCTCCATATTGAGTGCTTGTAATTAACTTGCTGGTTACTGCAGGATGCAGAGCATAATCACAAACTTGCACAAGGTTATTTTCTTGGCATATGTTCAGCTCCAAATAGCACTCGTGGGAGTTGGTATACTCCCTAAACCAGGGTGCCTCAGGGAATACTTTCCCTTAGAGAAAGTGACTTTCTGGTTTGGAATGTGTACAAATGCCAGGGGCTGGTTTGTGTTCCTGCCAAGCTTCAGGCTGAACTGCATCTCGAGGTTTAATAATACTTGAGGGCTATTTTCTATGAATGAATCTCCTTGCTTTAATTATTGTGATAGGGTGTTGGAACCACGTGTGTGCTCTCCTTGCCTACTCCCACTTTTTTTAAACTGACAATATTTTTAAACTGACTATTTTAGTGCAATGTTGCAAGGAAGACAGCTTACTGATATCCTCAGACATGGTCAGAGATCACCTTAATGAGATACTTTAGGTTAGATATGGTTAACTTGCTACTGAGTAATGTCCAGAGAATGACTGTGAATAAAATCAATTGCTGGAGAAAGCAATAACTAAACTTACATGTGTCAAAGCAAGGAGAAAACGCTACTGCTGAAGACTTCCTCCCTTCCCAAAACAAATAGTACTCAACTATTTACACAGCATCCATTGAAAGTGACACTTTGCTTGCAAGTTTTAAGTGGATGGTATGCCTCTAACTATTTTGAAAAAGGAATATTTGAGTTACACATTCTAGTTTGTGTCTTTACTAAAGCACTATCTGGTACGGTTTTCTTACATACTTATCATATTCAACTGAAATGTTTTTATTTCTGAACCTCTGAGGAGTAATACTGCATTGTGACTTTGTTAAAAAAAAGTATCTTTTTATGGCTGGAGAGGGTAGTAGAGACAAAATACAGGAGAAAATAGTGTAAAGGCTTAGACATCTGCTTCAGTTTGAAACAAAAATACTTAAAGTGTGTTTCCTTTCCATCTGCACCCCCTTCCTCTGGCACTGATCAGATTTATTTTGCCTTTGCTACTACTGATACAATGTTAATACTTAAACTTGTTGGTTTTTCGATGCTTTTTGTAAAGATCCTATCTATGTCCCTTTAGCTTGTTCTTTGGCATGGGTTCAAAGTTTTTTTTTTAAAATGTAGCAAGTCTCTGACAAGTGCGACTTAATTCCCAGGGCGTACTTTCTGTTTAGTGATGATCCCTGCAAAACAAATGTAATAATTCTGAAGATAATCTAATGTATAGCCTCTAGATGTAATTTTCCTAGTGTAAGAGAATTAAATCTATTTTTTTCTAATCAAGTGTGAGTATCTAATTCCAAGATCTGTGCATGCTAGATAGAATGATCTATTAGTGTTAGCCTGCAGCTGTCTCTCCTAGCATTTTAAAGGCGATAAAATACATTCAGGCCCCCTTTTGCTTTGCCTCTGTGAAACAGTCTGTGGGAGATTACAATTGTGATGCTCCCTATCACTCTAAGGTCACTTTTTCCTAGCAAGGCACACCTCGGTGTGAAGCGCCTTGCTTGAAGGGACAGGTGCTCTAAGGAGACCCTGTGCTATTGCTAGCACAAAGCCAGCCCTTTAGTACATGAATGCTGAGGGCTACTCTTTATCTGCTGAAGTTAAACATGTGAGTTCCTAAACTGGCATCTGAGAGCTACCGTTAAATATCCAACTCTTATCAGCTTTAAGGATTTCTGAACCTGTGCGTGTGAAAGATAAGGGCCTCCCAACTCCTCAGGTCCTGATGTTCTGTTCTTTTGGAAGTGCCTCTGACTTCCAGGTTTAAGACAAATGCTTTGTCTTCACTGCTTCCTTGTTTAACTTGGCCCTCTTCAATGCTGCTTAATTTTTCAACTTTGATTACCTGAGGCTGAAGAGTAGCTTTTTTTATTAATATTGAGCAATACAGAGAAAGTGCTGCCCATTGTGCATTTTAATACCTGAAGATAGCACTCAGAGTATGCTGATGCTACAGGCATAAACAAATGATAAAACAGCTTTAACTAGAAGAACTTTGAAGCTATGATACTTGGTCCAAGAACTGAAGAGAATGGAGTTGATAATCACCACAAAAAAAAAAAAATCCTCCAGACACCCACCAAGCCTTAAGTGAGTTAAGTCTTGTTCTGGCAGTTAAGAGGGCGTGTACTTCTTTGGATAACATCTCAATGTGATATCACTGTGCGCAGCCTCTCATCTGTTTAACATGTATAATGGCATAATCTCTGATAGTAATTGAGTGCTTTCAGTAGTTTCAAAATAGACCACAGTGGGGTTGGATTAATCTGAAATGCTGTTCTATTTTGTCTCTCTTTTCTCAGAGGAAGAAGTCGATTTCTGTTCTTGTGTGGTCTTGCTTCATGTACTTGACACATGAAGGTGCAGTTGTCAGTGACAAATGACTGACATCCATTAACAGGAATCAGGAATTGAAGGTTCCTCTGTTGCATATTGTATGGATGAAGGTGAGGAACAGGACGTTCTCTGGGGAATTAGTCTGGAGCCTGTATCTTTATTCCATTTCCTTAACCAGGAAAGGATTAAAACCAGACTGCTAGAAAGACTGATGTTATGACTATGTAATACTTGGCTTGCAAGTTTATCTGAGGCTTACAAGCCTAGCTGACAGTTAGGTCTAGGTTTGTGTTACATTTGGACATGGTTATAGAAAGTGGCAACATCTAACACCTGTCACTTGGGAAAGGTCCTAAATGACTAGTAAATATTAACCTGTAATGAGTACCATATGGCACTTTTTATTTGCAGCTGGAAAAAATCAGGAAGCCTCAAGAGGCTAGTGATTAGAGACTTATGTGTAAAAATCAAGTAAGATGGAGATTTCCTGAAAAGCAGAGCGGCTTACTGTATACTGCCACTGACTGAATGTCAGGTGTGTAATGCTTGTGTCTCAGTGCTAGTGTTAGTTGCAGGCAAAGGTGGAGGCATGCTTAAAATAAACCATTCCTCTAATTTGCTATCTGCTTGTTTAAGGAGTTTGCTTATGGTCTGTATGAGGATGACTTGCATTCCGTGTTCAGCATTTAGAACTGAAATGAGCAGTAGTGAAGTGCAGACTGCCTACAGAGATGGTATAAGTCTTGTTCATCCCAAGAGCCTCCCATTCCAAAACTGAAAAGCCAACCGGAATTACTTTGTTTAGGCTGTTTCTCTATTAATGCTGTCTGTGTAGATGTGCATGGAGGTGCTGTGCTGCCTGCTGAAGAGGGAAATGTGGTGTTTGGCATCTGTCAGTTCATGAACTTGGAGACAAAGTGGGCTGAGAAGACCACCTGGTGGTTTACAGTGTGGTTTTAGTGCTCTTTGCTTGCACTGTTTACCAGGAGGTGTACTTGCCAAATCTAAACACAGATGCTTTTGAAGATGCTACCTCTGGATGGCAGCATAAAGGTAATATTAACCTGAGCTGCTATTCAAGGAAATTTTTGCAAAAAATTCATACAGCATGATGTGGACCTATTTGGAAATTTGTGTTCCTGAGGACAGGAGTAAAAGTACTTGGCTTCTCAGGTCTCTTCAGTTTTAGCTTTGAAATGCTTGTGAGAAGGGCAGAGGAGCTTGATATGATTACTTTGCTTTCTGTGTGTCCCACCCAGTAAAATATACCACACTGAAGCCCATTCTTTGTCTTGTAAGACTAACAGACCACAGAAATGTAAGAGTTTTCAGAAGTGGTGAGAGCTGACCATGTCCTTTTCCTTGCCTACAGTTGAGTGCAAGGCTGGCAGCACTCACTAAAGCAGAGTGGCAACAATCATTTTCAAAGGTGGGAAGCTTTGTAGAAAATGAGAATGAGCTACTGTGAGTTGCAAGAGCTAGCTGAGTTCCATGTACTGCCTGCTTAAAGCTTCTTCATGTCCTGATAGTTCTCAGTCTTCCTTCTCTTAAAGCCAAGTATGGAGAAAGAGAGCAAGGTCTGGGATTGCAGGGAAGTTGACTGGATGCCCAGCTGGGCTCTTGTACTTTCTGTTCTCTTCTCTGGTTCAGGAATCAGATACAGAAAGATTCTGTCAGGCTGCAATACCTGCTGTTCTGGGGGGATAACTTCTGTGCGTATTTGCTTATTGCTTTCACCTTAGCTTTTTTTTTTTAAAAAAGGGAGATGGGAACTTCTAACTTCTGGCAGGTTAAAAACTGTTTCTGTGTAAGCTGCTTCCTGCCGACTTGCAGTCTTACTGGGGCTTGCTAAGGATGAGTCCTTCCCGGTTTTTTCTGTTTCTAGAAACTCTGATCAGCAGTTCAGGCATTTGAATAGCCTGCCCTTCTTCTCCCCTCCTTTGCCAATTGAGTCTTTTGTGCAGCAGTAGCAGCGGCTGCATGGCAGGTTACTGGACCTGCCAAAATCTGCAGGTGAGTGCTTCTGTAGATCTTGTCTCTGAACCTTTCTTAGGAGCTTCCAGGAAAGGAAAGATAAATTGTTCCCTGTGTTGCTCTCAGGTTTATAGGGAGAAATCTTTATGGGTGAATAGTTGCAATTTGGGGATGAATGAAAGTTAAACAAGCTTTTGGGCATTCAGTGAAGAGACTCTGAGTGCGAAAGCTGTCTGTGGTTAGACTATGTCAGCTGGTCTAAGGAAAGATCTATTGCTGCAAATATTGACTTTATCTTTCACAGCAGTTCCTAGTTAAAATAACCTTTACAGAGAACTGTGTTAAAAAGCTATAATTAGTTCAGTTTAAAGCAATAACCTTCTGTATCATTTTAATACAAAGTACAGGCAGAAAAATTCAATCCTCTTTAGAAGAGAGCTCATCTCTTTCTTGTGGCACAATATTTTTAACGTAGATATACTTGCTTAAAGTTTTGCATATTCTGAAGGTAGTTATGCCAAGGTTCTCTTGCTTGTATTTTTGGTTGTTTGGGTTTGTTTTTAAAGTAACCCTTTCATTCCAACCAAATCATAGTAACTGTATTCTAAGAGAAAATTTATTGATCCATAAACCTTCTGTATAATCAGAACAATCATTTGGGGTGTGGTAACTAGATTCAATGGGTCTCTTACAGCTCTATTTCGTGTTATTACTCTAATATAAGCTATTCAGGTGTCTAAGTAGCAAACAACCTAGTGCTGCCCCTTAAGGGGGGGGGGGGGGGGGGGGGGGGTGTGTGTTTG